>NC_057813.1:138085012-138139977 GCF_018294505.1 Triticum aestivum
ACATCTTCCTCGTTCCTTCTGCTTTCTCCCCGCCCCAGCTGCTTGCCGTGTCCTATGGCGTCGCCGAAGAGGTTCTCGGCCACGGAGAAGGGAAAGGCTCGTCATGAAGGGCCTGACTCTCCTCCGCCCAAGCGCGGCCGAGGTCGTCCCCGCAAGCATCTTGCGTCTCCCGCGGCGGTTCCCCATGGTCGCGGCGGTGATCTCCTGCGTGGCGGCAGACGTCTGGTGTGCGAGGGGAGGCGCGTCGTGGCCGCGCGGCCTCCCAGACTGCGCTTCCACTCGGCTGAGGTGCTGCCGGAGTTCGTCGTATGGTCGGCGGACCCAACCGGCAGCTGGCTCCAGCTTCCCCGCTTCTTTGCGGGCGAACTCCCGGCCGGCGCTCCTGGCAGCCTCTGGCTTCAAGCGGACGGCTACTGCAGCAAGGCCTCCTGGGTCTCACTGTAAATCTTCGCCGCCGGGAACATGGCTTTGGCCCGTGGCTGGCAAACATTTGCCTGCGCGTGTGGCCTGGGCCGGCAGTGCACCCTGCATTTTAAGTTTGACGGCGTCGCCACCCTCTACGTGAGGGTGTTCGGAGAAGATGGCCTCCGTGTTGGGTGCTGCCCCGAAGATGATGACGGCGACCGGGTGCTCAACCTCGGCGACGGCCGAGATGAAGACGAAGGTGGACACGTGGCTGGCGGCGTTCATAGCTCGCCAAGCTTTGGCGGTTCCCCTTCTGGCGACAGCTCCTCCAGCGGCGGCCGTGACCAGACACCGCACCGTCGCGCTCGCCTCGAGGGGGGTAGTGGGTCATCCCGTCGTCGCGCCTCGGTGAAGCGCGTGGAGGGGTTCGGCTGAGCTCCGGAGGGCAGTACGAGCCCCCGCCGTGAGTTGTCGCCGGGCGAACCGCGTCTATTTTGTTTTCCCTTCTTTCTTGCACAAAGAGAGAGAGATAAGTGTGGGGCCCGATGGGGGCGTGCTGTACTGTTGCTTTTTAACTACTATGCTATTTTCATTATTCCCGTGCTGTGTTTCGATGTTGCGTGCTCATGTTTAGGGAAAACTTAGCTTGGGGGGACTTGGCGTACTCTTTGCTTCTCGAGGCTGAGGTCTCATCATGCGTCTTGGGGCCTGCAAAAATTAGCCAGGGGGATAGCTTTCGGGCCCGATCGCGAGGGCAGCCGGCTCAGGTCCCGTGTTCGTGTCGCGATGCCCGTGGGGCACGGGCCGGTAGAAGTGCTCTACGGCGAACTCGAATAGGGAAGCCTCACGAGGCTGGGTCAGAAGGCACTCGCGAGGGCGCCCGCGCAGCCCCCTCGCGAGATTTGCAAAAGGGAGGACGAGTCAGGCGAGCAACAAAGACAGAGAATCATGGGCTGGGGATGGCAACAACGCTGAAAGCAACTCCAATAAAATTTCAAATAAGGATGAACGAGCCAACTGCAGAAAGCAAATGAAATTTCGACGTCTTCTCACCAGCGCGGAGCTAATTGCTGCCACTGGGCGTGGGCGGGAGGCCCTGAGGCCCAAGGGTGGCTCTCCGGAGACTCCGGGGCGTGTACAGCCCCAACTCATTATTTCGTGAGAGTGTCACGGGCGGCGAGCTTCACAGGCATTGGCCTTCTTCACAGGCACCGGGCCTTTCTCAGGGCGATGAGCTTCACAGGCGTTGGCCTTCTTCACATGCACCGGGCCTTTCTCGGGGCGATGAGCTTCACAGGCGTTGGCCTTCTTCACAGGCACTGGGCCTTTCTCGGGGCGATGATATTCACAGGCGTTGGCCTTCTTCACAGGCACCAGGCCTTTCGTCAAGGGTAGAACTTCCGGAGGTGCTGGATGTTCCACGTGTTCGGGATGGGCACCCCTCCTGGGTCTCCAAGCGCGTGGCGCCAGGCCTGGAAACATGAACAACCTTGAACGGGCCCTCCTACATGGGCGAGAGCTTGTGCAGCCCTTCCCTGGAGAGCACCCGCCTGAGCACGAGGTCGCCTACCTCGAGGGTCCTGGGGCAGATGCTGTGGCAGTGGTACAGCTGCAGCGCGTGTTGATATCTCGCTGCCTGAAGTGCAGCCTCCCAATGGCGTTTCTCCCCCAGCACGAGATCCATCCCCGCATGGCGTCTTGCCGAGTCTTGTCGAAGGCCAGGACCCGCGCGAAGCGATGCCTGACCTCGTGAGGGAGGACCGCCTCAGCCCCGTAGACGAGGAAGAACGGGTTTTCACTTTACTTGGTAGCGGTTGTGCGGATGGACCATAGCACGGACTGGAGCTCGTCGTACCAGCCCCTGCCGTAGGCCTCCAACTTCTTCTTGAAGGTCCTAGTTTTGAGGCCTTTCAGGACCTCCGCGTTGGCACGCTCAGCCTGGCCGTTGCTCCGAGGGTGTGCCACCGAAGCGTAGCATATCTGCGTTCCAAGGTTGGCACAATATGTTTTGAAGAGATTGCTGGTGAACTACGAACCGTTGTCGGTGATGATGCGATTAGGCACCCCAAACCGTCTCGCGAGGCCCTTGATGAATTTGACCGCTGAACCAGCTAGGATGGTGCAGACAGCTTCCACCTCTTCCCACTTGGTGAACTTGTCGATGGCGACGTAGAGGTAGAAGTAGCCCCCCTGGCGCTCGAGGAAACGGGCCCAGGATGTCCAGTCCCCAAACAATGAACGGCCAGGAGAGGGGGATGGTCTGCAGGCCCTGAGCCGGTTGATGAATTTGCTTGGCATGGAATTGACAGGCTTCACAAGCTTTCACCAGCTCGATTGCGTCGTTGAGTGTTGTTGGCCAGTAGAACCCGCTCCGAAACGCCTTGCCGACGAGGGTCCATGAAGATGAGTGGTGCCCACAATCCCCACCGTGAATGTCTGCTAGCAGCTCTTTCCGTTGCCCCCTGGAGATGCAACACAGGGAAACATCATTCGGTCGCTTCCGGTAGAGTTCTCCATCTTGGATGCAGTAGGCCGTGGCCTGCCGCGCCACGCGTTCTGCGTCCTCCTCCTTCTCTGGCAGAGTCCCTTGGATCAGGTAATCTTTGAATTCCCCGGTCCAACATCCCTCCTGAGGCTCCAGCGCCAGGAGCAGGCGTGCTCCTGAGGTCAGGCCGCAGGCCACAGCTCCCGAGGCAGGCGGTTGAGGGAGCTCCTCCCGAGGTTGCGCTGTACTTGATAGTGTCGGTGCTACTGAAGGTTTGAAGAGTCGTTCCTCGAAGACGCCAGGCTCCTGAGGCAGCCACCTGGAAGCTCTCCTGGCGATGTCGTTAGCCTCTTGATTGGTGCCACAAGGAATAGGCTGCAACTCTAATCCCCAAAACTGCTTTTCCATCTTGCGGACCTCCGCAAGATAGGCTTCCATGTGTTCGTCCTTCGGCTTGTACACCTTGTTGGAGAAGTTGATGAGGAGTTGTGAATCGCCCTTGATGACGAGGCGCTTACCCCCAAGGCAGCTGCAGCTTTCAAGCCTGCTATCAGGCCCTCGTATTCTGCTATGTTGTTGGAGAACTTCTCTCCATGCTGGAAACAAAGCTGCACGGCATAATAGAGCTTGTCCTGAGTAGGGGATATGAGCACTGCGCCATCCCCTGCGCCATGTTGCGAGAATGCTCTGTCGAAGTACATGACCCAGCCGTCTGGTGCCTCACTTCCTGGGGAAAGCAACCGATCCTCGCCCGCTTCAAGCCCTGGCGCTTCTGTCCATTCCGCCACAAAATCAGCAAGTGTGCCCCCCTTGACGACCCTGGTCATGCTGAATTCCAACTGAAATGCTTGTAACTCGATCTTCCATTCGGCGACCCTTCCAGCTGAGTTGGGGCTCCTGAGCACCCTTTCCAAGGGATATGCTAAGACGACCTTGATGGGGTGACCTTGAAAGTAGTGCCGCAGCTTGCGCGAGGCCACTAGTAACGCGAGCAAGAGTTTTTGAGGCATGGGGTATCGTGCCCTGGCGTCCCGCAACACCGTGCTAACGAAGTACACGGGATGCTCGACTAGGTTGGGGGTGTTGACGTGGCCCGCGTCTTCCGGAGGTTGAGGCGCCTCCTGAGATGGCGGAGCCCCCAGCGCCTGGTCGCTTGGCGGGGCCTCTTCCGCCCTAGGTGTGTCTCCCTGCTGAGGCATATTCCCATCTGCTGCGGCCGTGGTCTTCGCGAGGTCCTCTTGGCCTTGTGCTACCGCAGCCAGGGTTACGACTGATGCGGTCTTGACCCGGTGCTCCTCCCGAACCGCCACCAGGGATGCGCTGGCGGAGTAGGGCGTGGCTGCAAGGTAAAGCACCAAGGGCGCCTGAGGGCGTGGATCCACCATCACCGGAGAGCTGGTTAGGTATTTCTTGAGATCTTGGAATGCTTTGTCAGCCTCTTTCGTCCACTCGAACGGGCCCTTCTATTTCATCAGCTTGAAGAAGGGCAGGGCTCGTTCCCCCAGCTTGGAGATGAAATGCCCCAGCACCGTAACTCGCCCAATGAGCTTCTGCATTTCTCTGAGGGTCTTCGGCGGACTCATGTCTTCAACTGCCTTGACCTTCTCTAGGTTAGCCTCGATACCTCTGTGGGACACAAGGAAGCCCAACAGCTTGCCAGAAGGGACTCCAAACACACACTTATCCGGGTTAAGCCGCAGATCCACTTTGCAAAGGCTCGCGAATGTTTCCTCCAGGTCCTGTATCAAAGTCTTTGCCTCCCGAGACTTCACCACGATGTCGTCGACGTAGGCCTCGGCGTTTATTTTGAGCTGCCGGCCCAGGGCGATATGCATCAGTCGCTGGAAGGTTGCGCTCGTGTTGTGCAATCCGAACGACATGCAGGTGTAGTAGTATACTCCGCACGGGGCTAGGAAGGTCATTTTCTCCACGTCCTCTACCGCCATCTTGATTTGGTGATAGCCTGAGAAGGCTTCTAGGAAGCACAATAGGTCACACTCGGCGGTAGAATCGACGATTTGGTCGATGCGAGGGAGCGGGAATGGATCTTGAGGGAAGGCCTTGTTGAGGTTAGTGAAGTCGACGCACATGCGCTCCTTTCCTCCCTTTTTCGGCACAACAACCGGGTTGGCCAGCCATTGAGGGTAATGAACTTCACGAATGACACCCGCATCCTCCAACTTGCGGGTTTCTTGGATGATGAAGGCCTGTTTCTCGGTGGACTGTCGCCTTGCCTTCTGCTTCACGGGGCGCATGTTGGGGCACATGTTCAGATGGTGCTCAATCACCTCTCTTGGTACTCCCGCTAGCTGATCAGGTTCCCATGCAAACACCTCCTTGTTTGCACGCAGAAATTTCACCAGGGCCTCTTCCTGTTCAGGGTTGAGATTGGCGCCTATGGTGAAGGCGGCGCCAGAGGATCCATCTTCATCGACCGGTACTTGCTTGGTCTCCGCCTTGTCCTGAGTGAACAACTGCTTCTTCTTGGCCGGCGTAGCCCCCTTGGGCTCAAAGGTTCAGCGCTGGCGGGCTATGCCGCTGCGGCCATCTTGAAAGCGAGCTTGAGTGCCTACAGTGCATCCTTCGCGTCTCCAAGCACGGTAAGGACGCTGCTGCTCCCAGTCATCTTCATGAGGTTGTAGGCCGGGTGAGTCACCACCATGAACTGGGCCAAGGCGGTGTAGCCGAGGATGGCGTTGTACGGGAGGCCGATGGGGGCGATGTCGAAGTCGACCAGCTCCGTGCGGAAGTTGTCGTGGGTGCCGAAGGTCACTGCGAGGCGGATCTATCCCAGGGAGTCGGCGGGGCTACCCCAGACGCCTAGGAAGCGCCCGCTGGGTTGGAGTCGCCCCGGCGGCACGTGGAGGAGGCTGAAGGCCTCCATTGAGAGCACGTTGAGGCCGTCCCCGCCGCCGATGAGGGTCCTGGTGACGGCCACCTGGCAGATGGTGGGGGTGCATAGCATCGGGAGTGGGCCCGAACAAGCGGTGTTGGAGGGGTGATCATCCGAGCTGAAGGTCAAATCAGCCTTGGGTGCCACCCAGCCCGGGGGGCTTCATGGCGCCCGAGGATAGCACCAATCTGGCGAACGAACAACTTGACGTGGCGGCTCGAAGGTGGGGCCTGCGAGCCGCCCAGGAGAGCTACGATGACCGGGGGCACCGGCGCAGCATAATGGGCGAGGAAGAGGATGCACAACTCCTCCCAGGAGGCCACAGAAGCCACCGGCAGGTGGAGCAACCACATGCGCGGGACGCCAATGAGGGCCATGGGTAGCTAGTTAGCAATGACCCTGTCGTCACCCCTAGCCTCGAGGATGGCCTCCTCATACGCCAGCAGGAAAGCCAGCGGATCGGTCGTGCCGTTGTAGCGCGGCGGCATGTCTAGCTTGAACTTGTTCCGCCACCGCACCTGTCGCAAGGTGGGGGCCAGGGCTCGGAGCCCCCCGACCCCTGCGCCGGCGTCGACAGCCGGAGCAGGCGGCGCGTTGCCCGCCAGGAGGGCGGAGTGCAGTGCTGATGGGGAGCGGGCCGTCGGGAGGGAGAGCTTCGGCGCACCCCTACCTGGCGCGCTAAATGTCGAATGTTGGGTTCCGGCATACCCTTAAGGTTCGAACTCTGGGGTGCGCACGAAGATCATCCCCCTACCAATCCATGTCCGATTGCCTCGCGAGGATCTAAGATAAACGATGAACAACTCAAGGGACACAAGATTTATACTGGTTCGGGCCACTATTGTGGTGTAATACCCTACTCCAGTGTGTGGTGTGGTGGATTGCCTCGGGGGGCTGAAGATGAACAATACAAGGGGAAGAATAGCCTCGCGATAGGTGTTCTTGCGGTGGTGGTTTGCTTGAGAAGGATTCGATCCTCTCTTGGCCCTAGATGATATTCTCCCCTAGATGATATCCTCCCTTAGATGATATCCTCCCTTAGATGATATCCTCCCCCCTTCTACTGTGGTGGCTATCCCTATACATAGAGGCCCTGGTCCTCTTCCCAAATATTTAGCGGGAAGGGCGCCAACAACGGCCATTTTGAAGGGGAACATCTAGTACAAGTTATCGTGACTAAAGTTGGTCCTCGGCTGCCAAAGGCACTGGCGATGACGCTGCCTTGGGCTCCACGCTGACCTCCATCCTGCCGCTCTGCTGGTCTTGGTCTCGTTGCACCGAAATGGTAACCTTTGCCTGATGCCTCGGTACTCCACGCCTGTGCTTGCCCCCTTTATGCCAAAGAGGAAACAAGGACACTTCACAGGCCGGCGCCCGCCTGGCGCCCGCCTAGTTTGGTTCGTCACGGCTTGCGTCATGAGCACCTCGCGAGGTACCCTTGCCTTGATCTCTCCACCTCCTCGCGAGCCTGCCTGGCGAGGCCGCTCTTGAGGAAGCCTTGAGTCGTCCGCCCCGCGAGGCTCGGCCCCTCCCGAGGGTCTTGAGTTTGAGCTGATGAAGATGGGTTGTACTGGGCCACCACTCGAGCCACGCCGCAGGCCGCAGGCAGGCAAGTTTGGGGACCCCCATTCCCAGAACGCCGACATGCACTATGTCAATAGGTTAGTACCAAAAAATGATATAAAATGATCGTAAAACATCCAAGAATGATAATATAACATCATGAAACAATAAAAAATTATAGATACGTTGGAGACGTATCAGCATCCCCAAGCTTAATTCCTGCTCGTCCTCGAGTAGGTAAATGATAAAAACAAATTTTTTGATGTGGAATGCTGCCTAACATGTTCATCACATTTCTTTTCTTTATAGCATGGTATATGTACTTTTATATGATTCAAATCAATAGTCTAGTTTTGACATGAAGACTTTAGTACTCAAGCATATCAACAAGCCACCATGTCTTTCAAAATATCAACACTAAAGCAAGTTATCCCTAGCCCATCATGCTCAATCATTGATCCATTCATGAAACACACTTGAATATTAGCTACACCCATTGCTCAAATATGATCATAGTGTCCCTTAGTTGGTGCTTTATAAGAGAAGATGGAGACTCAAATTCAAAATAAAAATTGCATAAGTAAAAGAAGGGCCCTTCACGGATGGAATTAGGGATTTCTAGAGGTGCAAGAGCTCAAAGCTTAAATTGAGAGATAAAATATTTTTGAGGGGCATACTTTTCCCACCAACAAAAACGACTTGGAGGATCCCAACACTTTCTAAGCTAGATACATCATAGGCGGTTCCCAAATAGAAAATAAAGTTTATTTCTTTTTCCATCATTACTTTCACTTTCCATGGCTAACCGTATCCACGGGTGCCCTCCATAGCAACACTTTCCAAGGAATTTATTATTTGAACACATAAAGTAAATTCATTTTTCATTTCAGGACTGGGCATCGCTAATACCTTTGTCGTACTCTCGTGCAATGACAAGTGAATAAACACTCATCATGAGAATAACACATCTAGCATGGAAAATATCGGCTACCCTTCACCGTCTGGCGAGCGGTAGAGCACAGAAAAGAGAAATTTATTTTGAAAATTAGAGATGGCACATGCAAATTTGCTTAGAACGGCATGAAAATACCGCATATAGGTAGGTATAGTGGACTCATATGGCAAAACTAGTTTAAAGGATTTTGGATGCACAAGTAGTGAATATAATTAGTGCAAAATGAAGGCTAGCAAAAAGATTGAGAAGCGACCAACCAAAAAGCGAAAAATCTCGTACCCAAGCATTAAGCATAAGTAACACCAAATAATGCACCACAAGTAGGTTATAAATTTCATTGCATAACTATTGACTTCCGTGCTTGCATAGGGAATCACAAGCCTTAACATCAATATTCTTACTAAAGCACAATTACTCACATATCATATCGTCATATCTCAAAACCATTACTAAGAATCAAGTTTATTTTGTCTAATGATCTTCATGAAAGTTTTCATTATATCCTCCTTGGATATCTATCACTTTGGGACTATTTTCATATGTTGCTTTTGATAAGCTCAAACAAATAAGTGAAGATCATGAGCATAATTCTTTTTTCTTTCTCTCAAAATAATCTAAGTGAAGCAAGAGAGAAGTTCTTAAAATTTTACTAACTCCCAAATAAATCTAAGTGAAGCATGAGAGCATTTATTCAAAAATAATAAAGCACACTGTGCTAAAAAAGATATAAGTGAAGTACTAGAGCAAATCCATGGCTCTAAAAATTTAAGTGAAGCATAGGAGCAAGCATAGCATAATTTTTGGCTCTCTCAAAAGAGTGTGTCCAGCAAGGAGTCAACACTTAAAACACAAAGCAAAACAAGCAAAGACTCATATCATACAAGATGCTCCAAGCAAAACTCATATTATGTGACGAATAAAAATATGGCTTCAAGTAAACTACCGATGGTTGTTAGAAGAAAGTGGGGATGCCACTCAGGGGCATCCCCAAGCTTAGTTGCTTGCTACTTCTTTGAATATTATCTTGGGGTGCCTCAGGAATCCCCAAGCTTAGCCTTTTGCTAATCCTTATTCCTTCATCAATCGTAAGATCACCCAAAACTTGAAAACTTCAATCACACAAAACTCAAACAAAACCTTCGTGAGATCCGTTAGTATAAGAAACCAAACCACTACTATAAGTACGGTAGCAAACCTATTCTTATTTTGTTTTTGCATTATATCTACTGTATTCCAACTTTTCTATGGCAAAAAATCATCAAAGAAAACCATAGAATCATCAAGAAAAGCACTCAACGCAAAGAAACAGAATCTGTCAAAAACAGAACAACATGTAGAAATCTGAATATTCAGAATAGTTCTGTAAGTCCAAAAATTCTGAAATAAATTGGTGGACGTGAGGAAATTGTCTATTAATCTTCTGCAAAAAGAATAAACTCAAAATCACTCTTCTTTTAAAAAACAACAAATAATCTCTTTGATTTCCGGCAGTGATACAAGAATACTGTTGATTAACATTGTTAAAAACTTGTTGGATCATATCTAAATCGGGGACTAGCTTTTTTAGATTCTCATCAAATATTTGGTTATTTCCAAGCAAATGTCTTAAATCATGATCACTATTATAAAGAATTTCATCAATTACGGGCTTTTCATGATTCATGCCATAAAAATCAAAGATTTCCCTAGCTTCCCGTATTATGTAGTCAAATTCATTCATCAAAACAAGAGTGGCTAAATTTTTGGCTTTAGGATCCTTTATAACGGGCAACTCATAGAACAATCTTTGCAAGGTTGGATGAGTACAAATAAACCTAGTTTCCAGTTTCAGAATAAGTGCCAAAATAGCTTCCACATAAGATTTAGTCCTTTTAAGTATAGGAATATCAACAAGACTTAATTTTCCGATGCAATAGAAAAATTCTTGGATATGTTCTTTCCCCATAAAATTCCCTTGCCCCAAGACAAAAGTTTTGGCATCTAGATTACCCGTACGCTCCATTTTAGGAGTTAGGCCATCATCTATTTCTGCCATACCATAGACACTCATGTTGACAAGTTCAAGCAAATAAAAGATCTGACGAGAAAACGGCGAATGAAAAAGAGGGCGAATAAAACGATAAATTTTTGTGAAGTGGGGCGAGGGGGGGGGGCAGGAAAACGAGAGGCAAATGGCAAATAATGTAAATTGCAAGGAGATGAGATTTGTGATTAGTAACCTGGTTGATGTTGAAGATCCTCCCCGGCAACGGTGCCAGAAATTCCTTTTGATGTCTGCTAGAACTACGTCGGTATTTCCCCAAAGAGTAAGGGATGATGCAGTATAGCGACAATAGGTATGTCCCTCAGTGATGACATCAAGGTTATCGAACCAGTAGGAGAAGCTCCTCACACCACGTAAACAGCACCTGCACACAAATAACAAATACTTGCAACCAGGCGTGTTAAAGGGGTTGTCAATCCTTTTTGGGTACGGCGCCTCAAGATAGGTAAATAGCGTGAGATAAAATTGGTAGATGGGATAAATAGATCGCAGAACAAATAAATTTTAGCAAGGTATTTTTGTAGTTTTTGTTTAATAGATCTGAAAATAAATGCAAAGGAAAATAGATCGCAAAGGAAAATATGATGAAAAGAGACCCGGGGGCCGTAGGTTTCACTAGTGGCTTCTCTCGAGAAAAATAGCAAACAGTGGGAAAACAATTACTGTTGGGCAATTGATAGAACTTCAAATAATCATGATGATATCCAGGCAATAATCATTATATAGGCATCACGTCAAAGATTAGTAGAACGACTCCTGCCTGCATCTACTACTATTACTCCACAAGTCGACCGCTATCCAGCATGCATCTAGCGTATTCAGTTCATGGAGAAACAGAGTAATGCAATAAGAACGATGACATGATGTAGATGGGATCCATTTATCTATTGTGGAGATATAGATCCTTAGTAGCAACGATACATACGTGTCAGTTCCCATTCTCTCACTGGGATCAAGCACCGTAAGATCGAACCCACTACAAAGCACATCTTCCCATTGCAAGATAAATAGATCAAGTTCGCCAAATAAAACCCAAATATCGGAGAAGAAATACGATGCTATAAGCAAACATGCATATAAGAAATCAAAGAAGACTCAAATAAATTTCATGGATAAAAACATAGATCTGATCATAAACTCAAAGTTAATCGGATCCCAACAAACACACCACAAAGGACTTACATCATATGTATCTCCAAGAAACCATTGTATTGATAATCGAGAGAGACAGAGAAAGCCATCTAGCTACTAACTATGGACCCGTAGGTCTAAAAAGAACTACTCACGCATCATCAGAGAGGCACCAATGGAAGTGGCGAACCCCTCCATGATGGTGTCTAGATTGGAGCTGGTGGTTCTGGACTTTGCGGTGGCTGGAATTGATTTTCCTCGACTCCCCTAGGGTTTATGGAATATTGGGGTATTTATAGAGTGAAGAGGCGGTTCAAGGGGCACCCGACATGGGCAAAACCCACCAGGGCGCGCCTGGGCCTCCTGGCGTGCCCTGGTGGGTGGTGCTCCCCTCGAGCCACCCCCAGGTGCTTCCTTGGCCCACTGGATGTCTTGTGGCCCAAAAAATCCTCCAGGAGTTTCGCTAAGTTTGGAGTACGCTTGATATTGATTTCCTACAATGTAAAAAATATGTAGAAAACAGCAACTGGCACTGGGCACTATGTCAATAGGTTAGTACCAAAAAATGATATAAAATGACTATAAAATGATTGTAAAACATCCAAGAATGATAATATAATAGCATGGAACAATCAAAACTTATAGATACGTTGGAGACATATCAGCATCCCCAAATTTAATTCCTGCTCGTCCTCGAGTAGGTAAATGATAACAACATGATTTTTGATGTGGAATGCTGCCTAACATGTTCATCACATATCTTTTCTTTATAGCATGGTATATGGACTTTTATATGATTCAAAGCAATAGTCTAGTTTTGACATGAAGACTTTAATACTCAAGCATATCAACAAGCAACCATGTCTTTCAAAATATCAATACTAAATCAAGTTATCCGTAGCCCATCATGCTCAATCATTGATCCATTCATGATACACACTTGAATATTAGCTACACCCAATGCTCAAATACGATCATAGTGCCCCTTAGTTGGTGCTTTATAAGAGAAGATGGAGACTCAAATTCAAAATAAAAATTGCATAAGTAAAAGAAAGGCCCTTCATGGAGGGAAGTACGAATTTGCAGAGGTGCCAGAGCTCAAAGTTTAAATTGAGAGATAAAAATATTTTTGAGAGGCATACTTTTCCCACCATCGAAAACGACTTGGAGCATCCCAACACTTTCCATGCTAGATACCTCATAGGCGGTTCCCAAACAAAAAATAAAGTTTATTCCTTTTTCCACCATTACTTTCAGTTTCCATGGCTAAGAAGGAAAAGGATAAAAAGATTGAAGAGAAGAAGAAAGATGAGATAAGAAGAGAAGAAGAAGAAAATATATTCTTATTCTTCCTTTTCATCTTCTTTCTTTTTCTCCATCTTCTACTCCTTCTTATTCTTCTTCTTCTGCTTATTTCTTTCTTTCTTTCTTTTCTTCTAACTTTCTTACTCCCATTTTTGCAGGTTTGATTCACTTCATGGAAGCTCGCATTAATGGACTGCTACTGTTTAGTTTCTATTCTGATTTTGTGTTGATGAACAATGTGAAACTATATGTATGTACATATGGATGAACACCATGAAACTATGTATGTATTGGATCTGTTAATACCCTATGTGTTCTCTTGCATTGATGGACTGCTAGATGTTGGATACATGGTCTATGCATTGATCGATGGACTGCTACATGGTCTATATCATATTTGTGTTTTGAAAATGCAGGGAAATAACAGAAAACAAACAAAATAGTGGCAATATAGGCGCTTTGCCGTCCGCCAGCTGACGACAAAGAGGTTTGCTGTTGGTAGGCGTACCACAAAGGGGACACGTTGCAGCAACATGTGCAACATGGGAACACTAGGTCTAAACCATTTGGTCATTATGCCATCAGCTGGCAGATGACAAAGACCTACTAGGAAGATGGCAAAGATGGAGCAGGAGTGACGTGCAGGCACAACTCTGCTGATGTCATATGGAAGACGACAAAGGCTTTGGTTGTTTGTCGTTAGGAGGCAGACGACAAAGTTCGTCGTTAGCCACCTAACGAGGCTAACAACTATTCTTTGACGTCCACGTTCTTTGCCGTCAGCTTGGCCGGGAAAGTGGGCAACAAACATCTTTGTCGTTCGCTCTTATTATGCAGACAACAAACAAGGTCATTACTGTGACTTTCAGCGTTGGGGGTGTTTGCCGTCGGTGGTAGACAACAAAGACGTTTTCCGTCGGAGGATTTGTTCTTTGCCGTTTGCTATGGTAGATGGCAAGTTAGCTAATTCATGTAGTGTTAGTCCCCAAAAATGATATAAAATAGCATAATAATGCATATAGAACATCCAAGATTGATAATATAATATCATGGAGCAATAAAAAAATTATAGATACATTGGAGACGTATAAAACATCCCCAAGCTTAATTCCTGCTCGTCCTCGAGTAGGTAAATGATAAAAACGGAACCTTTGGTGTGGAATGCTACCTAACATGTTTATCATGTAATATTTCTTAATGTGGCATGAATATTCAGATCCATAAGATTCAAAACAAAAGTTTAATATTGACATAAAAACAATAATACTTCACGCATACTAAAAAGCAATCATGTCTTCTCAAAATATCATGGCTAAAAAAAGTTATCCCTACAAAATCATATAATCTTATCATGCTCTATCTTCTTCACACAAAATATTTATCATGTACAACCCCGATGACAAGCCAAGTAATTGGTTCATACTTTTTAACGCGCTTTAGCTTTTTGAACTTTCATGCAATACATGAGCGTGAGCCATGGATATAGCACTATGGGTGGAATAGAAGGTGGTAGTAGACAAAAAAGAAGGGAGAAATTCTCACATCAACTAGGCAAATTAATGGGCTATGGAGATGCCCATCAATCGATATCAATGAGAGTGAGTAGGGATTGCCATGCAACAGATGCAGTAGAGCTATAAGTGTATGAAAGCTCAAAAGAAAACTAAATGGGTGTGCATCCAACTTGCTTGCTCACGAAGACCTCGGGCATTTGAGTAAGCCCATCATTTGACTATACAAGCCAAGTTCTATAATAAAAATTCCCACTAGTAATATATGAAAGTGACAAAATAAGAGATTCTCTATCATGAAGAACATGGTGCTACTTTGAAGCACAAGTGTGGAAATGGATAGTAACATTGTCCCTTGTTTCTTTTTCTCTCATTTTTTTGTTGGGCACTTTGGCCTATTTTTCTCTTGGGCTCTTTTGGCCTCTTTTTATATTTTTTATATTCCTCACATGGGACAATGCTCTAATATTGATGATCATCATACTTTTGTTTACTTACAACTCAAGAATTACAACTCAATGTGAGAACTCAAAATAATGGAACGGTGGAAGTTGCATGGCAATATATCTCCGAATGGCTATGGAACTTCCATAATAGGTAGATATGGTGGCTGTTTTGAGGAAAGGTATAAGGAGGGTTTAATGCACCAATGAAAGTTGCGCAGTACTACAATGTCTAGCAAAGGTGGAAGGGTAAGAGTGCGTATAATCCATGAACTCAACATTAGTCATAAAGAACTCACATACTTATTGCAAAAGTTTATTAGCCCTCGAAGCAAAGTACTACTACACATGCTCCTAGCGGGATATATTGGTAGGAAAAGACGATCGCTCATCCCCGACCGCCACTCATAAGGAATACAATCAATAATAAATCATGCTCCAATTTCATCGCATAATGGGAGACAATACGTGCATGCTTCAGAAATCACAAACCTTAACACAAATATTCTTACTAAATGACAATTACTCACTAGCATGACTATGACATCACCACCTTTATATCTCAAAACAAATGCAAGGAATAAAACTTCTCATATATTCAATGATCTTCATGAAAGTTTTTATTATATCCCTCTTGAATACCCATCATATTAGGACTAAATTCATAACCTAAGAAAATTGCCATACTATTTATAAGACTCTCAAATAATATAAGTGAAGCATGAGATTTCATCAATTTCTTCAAAATATAACCACCGCCATGCTCTAAAAGATATAAGTGAAGCACTAGAGCAATTTCCTAGCTCAAAATATATAAGTGAAGGACATAGAGTATTCTAATAAATTCATGATTAATGTGTGTCCCTCTCAAAAGGTGTCTCCAGCAAGGATGATTGTGGCAAACTAAAAAGAAAATAAAGCAAGGACTCATATAATACAAGATTCTCCAAGCAAAACACATATCATGTGGTGAATAAAAATATAGCCTCAAGTAATTTATCGATTGATTGTAGACAAAAGAGGGATGCCATCTGGGGCATCCGCAAGCTAGATGCTTGGTTGTCCTTAAATATTACCTTGGGGTGCCATGGGCATCCCCAAGCTTAGGCTCTTACCACTCCTCGTTCCTTAGCCCATTGAAACTTCACCCAAAACTTGAAAGCTTGACAATAGAAAACTCATGAGATCCGTTAGTATAATAAAGCAAATCACCACCTTTAGGTACCGTTGTAAACTCATTCCAGTTTTATATTTGCATTATATCTACTGTATTCTAACTTTACCATGGTTCATACCCCCCGATACTACCCATAGATTCATCAAAATAAGCGAATAACACAATGAAAACATAATCTGTCAAAAACAGAACAGCCTGTAGTAATCTGGACTGTAGCCAAACTTTTGTAATTTCACAAATTCTAACAAATTAGGAAAATGTAGGAAATTTGTATATCAATCTTTTGTAAACAATTCAGATCAAAAGCACGTTTCTGTGAATTTACAAAATTCCAGAACTGAGTGCTAAAGTTTCTGTTTTTAGTAGAACCGAATCAAATATCACCCAAATCATCCCAAAGGTCTTACTTGGCACAAACACTAACTAAAACACTAAAGTATAATCACAATAGAAGTATAGTAGCATATTTATTGAAAAATAGAAGAAAAGGGTAAAAACATAAAATAAAATTGGGTTGCCTCCCAACAAGCGCTATTGTTTTACGCCCCTAGCTAGGCATATTGCATAGATCTAGCTAGACATATCCCAGGGCGAGGCTCCGCCCCCTCCCTGCGGCCCTCCTCTACTGGCCATGCTTTTCCCGCCCCGCCCCGCGCCGACCTTCCTCCCTGCGCCGCCGTCCGTCTTCCACCATCCCTCCTCCTCCAAGGTGAGCCCTCTCCTCCCCGTTAATTTTTCTTCATAACCAAACTCCCTGTAAAATAAAAAAAGGTTAATCATGTGCTATATGGAACCAAACTGAATAAATTGTTTAGGGAAGGAGTGTGTGTCGGTAGGATGCCACAATTGTTGATTTCATCAAAGTGGTGTAGGAAGCAGTTGTTGGGTGCTCATTGCTTGGTACTCACCGATAGGGAAAATTGATTCCGCAATCTGCACCTACTTATAACAAGCAAGGTTAAGGACATATGTTGATCGTGCAGGTGGTTTTCATGTATAGAGATCTTCTCTTCACCTCCAAGAGCACTATTGGTCCCGTTGCCGTTACTGTCGTCCTTCGAGTATCGCCTCTACGGTCTAGGGGTGAGCTCGACTATCGTCTCCTTCCCCTCCCCTATTTGCAATGTGAAGTCTCGCCGATGCCACTACATTTTACTTTCATGTCAAGTCTCATAACCTAGGCGTCTCCCATTCGAAAGCGTGACATATAAAAATATGCATGTCTTTGCATATTTAGAACCTCCATCCTTTCAAATTGTCCACATTATCCATGGATAGCCCAAGTATGTGTAGATTGGGTTCGTTTTCCCATGTGCTCTACTCCGGATCCAATGCAGAATTTCGTTAGTGCCTCTTGTTGTTCTTTTGGTACACATCCTCTCTGTTTAATGTCGAGACGTGTATCAAGAGAACAACGGGGAGGTGCTGGAACCAGGATCTATTTTGTTACACTATTCCAATCGAGTCGAGGCAATGTCTCCTCCCCCTCCCCACGTCTCCACCTGCCCTCCCACCCTAACAATGGCGATCTCTAGGTTTGAACCATCATGGAGGGCCTCCTACTCTGGGATTTCAAGCCTGGCCTCTCCATTGCTGATCAGGTGCGTCGAAGATTCGGTTCTACAGTCCATTTCTCACCTTCTTTGGGTACCAAGGAGTTTTTCTTGGTCGTCTACTTCTCCTCGGCTTTATTCCCTTTATCCAAAGAATCTGTGGGTGTTGCTTTGCAATGTTGCATGGGAGGTTTACCATCGGGACTAAATGTCAAATCCATTGGTGAAAGAAGATTCCGTTTCTCTTTGGCCTCCAACAAGGTTGGACATTTCATATATCGTCTCAAGGATAGAATTTGGCCGGACTTTGTTTGGCACTTTCAACTTTTTAGATCCTCCAAGGCCCCTACTCCTTGGAAGGATCACCATTGGCATTAAGATGAAGTGATTCCGGTAGTTTCCACTCGTTCCCCTATGGCCATCAGAGCAAATTTGAATTTTTTACGTCAAACGGATAATGGTGATGGTGATAGCTTGATGATCCCTCCTTCTGAGATTGCACCGCCGACGTGCTCCCCGGGGAGAGACGCCGGAGAAACCTCTACGTGTAATCAGATTCATTGCATTAATTCTCTTAATGGCATTCATGGCATTAATTCGGTGGTCGGCCTTCATTTTGGGAGTTTCCAGCATGCCAATGCTCCCTCGAGAAATGATAGCAATCAGGACAATCAACATTCATTACCTCAGGATTTATGTCTCGGAGCTTTGACTTTTGAATTATCCACCAACTCGGACAATACACGACATATTTTTCAAGGTTAGTCTTTTCGGAAGCATTATTGGGATTCTATACCAACTTTTATGGTGTTCCATATACTTGATGAATTGAAGTTTGGCTATTCATGAAGTCACATTGCCACGATTTGGTCACTCTCATCTATACCGACACTGGATTACATCTATACTAGGCCTAATATCTGTTCCAAGTGTACACTTTTGGGCCATCTTGCTGAGTCCTGCCCGGGTGTTGACTGTACCTCTTGCTGCCATGCACCTTGCCAATGTGATCCTCACGAGCCACACCAAAGTACTTTGAGCATGCATGTTGCTGGTCCCATAGTCAATGACCATACTGTTCCCTCAGATCATGCTAATACTTCTTTAAGTATGATGAATGGGCCTTTTCTTGTCACGCATGTGGATCAAATAAACATTATTTTTATGACTGCCCTGCTTTGATCCTCTGCCCTCGTTGTGGCTGGCTGGGCCACTGTAAGCGCCAATGTGGATTACACAATAAACGTGCTATGTTTTGGAAGACCAAACCCGCTGCTCCTATGATCGCCTGTTTACCAGGTACCCTTGCTGACCCCACTACTGAGACTTCGATTAATTTTGGGAAAGATCGCGGCTCCAGGGATTTTTTGCCAACAACTACCATGGATAATCCTACAGCAAATCCTCAGAATATCAATAATAATTCTCCTTCTCATCTAGCACCTACATTGACATCTCTGCAACGGCAAGAAATCATTTCAATAGATAATAATGACACACTTCCCTCTAGTTGACGCACTGATACCTGTGGAAGAGCGACCGTCCGCTGTGAATCGTGTGGTGCTCAGGGACACATGGTGACCTCCTGCCGGGCTACTCGGTGGCCAGCACAGGGCATTTGGGGTCCAAAAACAAAGAATCAGCCCCACTGATACGCATTCCTCCTCTGTTCTTCCCTCCTCCACTGCTGCTCCTCTGGTTCCTCGCTCGCACTCGTCCATGACAAACTTCCCTGTCAATGTTGTTCCATACCTACCACAAGGGATGACCATCAAGCTGGGCCTGAAGGACCACGTCGTGCGGGATGAGATGGTCGTCAACCCCACTCCGCCGCTGCGCCATGACTTCCTAGCGGTGGCGGAAGTCAATCGCTTCGTCCCGTTCCATCAGAAAGCTGCGTTGCGCCACACAATCGAAGGTTTGCTGCATGAGTTTCATTTCTTTCCCACCAAGGTGGATGATTACCCGCTAGGCATTGTGATCTTTGGATTTCCAAATTCAGTTATTAGAGATGCTGTAGTTGGTACTACCTTTGAGCATTGTGGTTTCTTTTGTTCCTCATGATGCTGCTATTAATATGAGGCTGCCCACTTATGGTCCTGAAGTGGGGCTTTTATACATTGGTTTCCCACATGATTATCAAACTTCGCATTATGTTCACAAATCTGTTGATAAGTTTGGCGAGCTGATCACTTGGAATAACCCTAGAGGGGATAGAAAGGTTGTGTTGATCAAAGCTAGAGTGCTTAGTCTCAGTAGGGTGCCTAAAAGCTTTGTTATGCACCAACTTGGCGGAGCGAGACATTGCTGGACTGTTTGTGTTACGATATTGAGAAGTAGTACTGGAATGCGCACATCCCGGATGTCCCTCCGGCGGGTATTGAACCTCCACCTGCTAACAGAATTCCACATCCTATGTTTGGAGAAGGTCTGGCTGCAAAACAGATGTATCAAGCACAGCTGCACAATTGGTTAACTCAGAATGCAGCCCCTAACCAGAATAATGAGGGTGTGCAGCAAGGTAATGATATCCATTTCTAGCACAACTAGGGAGTTTGGCTGCCTTCACCACCTCCTACTATTTATAATTATCAGGCTTGGCTTGCGGCTGAGGGCTTACAAGTGCAAGATGGCATCGTACCAGTCAATAATCTGCAAGATAGCCCAGGCATGGCCTGGAATGATTCGATCTCTGCTTTTGGGTCTTCAGACTCCAGTGCCACTGTATCTGATACTTATATTCTTATGCCTCGCAATATGTTCAACAACATTGCAGCTCATTATGAAGAAGGGGAGAGTTCAGTTGTCAGGGCAACCCTGACTAGTTCTCTGGAGGTTTAGATTTCAATTTCTGCTACTGGATTACATTTTGAGATGACAACTAATGGGGATATCATGTCTTCCATGCTGATCAACCAAGGTATTCCTGTCAGAAACCTAAATACCTTCCTCTCTGCTGCAATTATGCCTATCATTGCTACCTATGGACCTTGGAGCACTGGTTATGGATTTAGATATGACTGTGTTTATTTGAGGCTAAAAATTGTTGAGCAAGATGGTGTTCTGCAAATGTCTGAATTCACTCAGCTTGTGACTGCATTTGGCAGTGATACTCCTCATGCTCTGCCTGCTCCACACACCCTGGCCTTAACTGAACTACTCGAGCCACTGTCTGAACCGTCAACACTTAATGATGTTCTTCCTCTGGCAAATTCTGTCACTGTTGTTCCTGATATCACTGCCATTGATTCTGGGGCGGATGTGACTGCTATGGAAGTTTCTTATCTGGAGGGATCTGCTACGGACATGGAGGGCTCTACTGCGGACATGGACATGGTCACTATTCCCACTTCTGATCCACCTGCGTCTGTTGTCACTCTTCAGTCTGTATACGTGGAAAAGCACCTGCACCTGAGTCTATCATTCCTCTTCGTCATAGCAGCCGATCTAAAAAATATGACACATTCAAAGTTCCTCCGCTCTCGGATACCAAGATCAAAGCCTCAAAGGTAAAACCTAGGCTAATTCCCTCTGCTACTTCTGCCACAACCGCTTTTGAACCAACTGCAGCTTTAGAGATTCCACCGCCAACTGCAATAGCAATTATTCAGCACATCGGCACTGTCATGTGTGGAATCCCTACCGAGGAACTTACTAATGAGCATCTTCTGGCATCTCCTGAAGATGGACAGCCCTCGGCCCATGCTTAATCCTTCGGTTTAGGGCTCTTCCTTTTGGCTCTTATCTATTCGCACTTTCATATTATCCTATCTTTATTATGGTACTTAATGTTAATTGGAACGTTCTATGCTGGAATGTCCGAGGCTTAAATTCGGATGCAAAACAATTAGCACTTTCAAATGCAATCAACTCGTGTGGTTGTGCTGTCATATGTTTGCAAGAGACTAAGAAACCATCTTTTGATCACACTTTCATTAAGTCTTGCTGCCCTAAGAGTTTTGATCAATTTGATTATGTGCCCTCTCGGGGGGCTTCGGGAGGCCTAGTCACGATCTAGAATAGTGCCATTTTCACAGCCGTAGCTCGGGAAGAATTTGCCTTAGTTACACAATTCCAATCATCGCAATCTGCTCATTATTAGACTCTGGTTAATGTATATGGCCCGTGTTAAGGGGTCAACCGAGTTAATTTCATTAATTGGCTCATGGCACTTAATATCCCCGCTCATGAAGATTGGCTTTTGGTCAGAGACTTTAATTTCATTCGCAACCCTGATAATAGAAACAAGCCTGGAGGGAGTTATAGCGACATGATTACTTTCAATGACTTTATTCGAGCACAAGCCTTAATTGAACTTCCCATAAAAGGTCGTGAATACACCTGGAGTAACATGCAACTTGACCCGCTTCTTGCACAAATTGATTGGTTTTTCACAAGCAATAATTGGACAAGCTCTTACCCTCACGCAATGGTTAAGCCCCTTGGTAGACCAGTATCTAATCACATCCCATGTGTAGTTAACATTGAAACTTCAATCCCTCATTCCAAGCTATTCAGTTTTGAATCATACCGGCTACAACATCCAGGTTTCATGCTAACGGCTTAGAATGCTTGGTCAAAACCCGTGCACTCTCAAAATATGGCGACTGTGCTCTGCAAAAAGTTCAAAACTCTTAGGCACGATCTCAAATATTGGAGCAAACGCATTTCAAAGCTATCCATTTCCGTAGACAATTTGAACAGGGCTTTATTGGAAATTGATGGGTTGGAAAACAAAAGACAACTATCCATACCTGAGGTAAATTTCAGAAAAATTCTCAAAGCCCACCTCATCAGACTGCTTACCTACCAAAAACTATATTGGAAAAAAAGGTGCACCATTCGATGGGTACAATTCGGAGATGAGAACTCCAAGTTTTTTCAGGTAATGGTCTCTGAGAGATACAGAAGGAATAATATTGCAACATTGACCACTGATGATGGCATTGCCGTGGACGATCACACTAGGAAAGAAGCTCTTCTTTTCCACTCCTTTAAACAGAGACTTGGCACTTCCTCCCATAATCCTATGAAATTTGACCTCCAAAGAATTATTAAAAGGATTGAGGGTCTTGATGAGCTAACAATTCCGTTCACTCGTGCTGAGATTGACCATGTCATAAAAACAATGCTAGCCGATCATGCACCTGGCCCGGATGGATTCAATGGAGCATTTCTTAAAGCTTGTTGGCCCATAATAAAAGAGGATTTCTATAATCTTTGCAACCAGCTCTTTGAGGGCAATCTCAATCTTGAAAGCATTAATGATGGGTTTATCACCCTCATCCCAAAAACTAATGCTCCTAGCACTGTGAACGATTTCCGGCCAATTACTCTATTAAACTATTGTCTAAAAGTGATCACAAAAATATTGGCCAACCGATTGCAGAGGGTTATTCTCAAAATCATTCACCGTAACCTGTATGGCTTCCTTAAAGGCTGTACAATCCAAGACTGCCTCGCATGGGCCTTTGAATACATTTATCAATGCCAAAGCTCCAAGAAAGAAATTGTGCTTCTCAAACTTGATTTTGCAAAGGCATTTGATACAATAGATCATGAGGCAATGCTGATTATCATGAAGAATATGGGGTTTAATGACAAATGGCTCGGTTGGATTCAATGCATCTTTTCTTCTGGCAAGCCTGTAGTTCTGCTCAACGGTGTACCTGGCAGGCAGTTTCACTGCAATTGTGGTGTACGACAAGGTGACCCTCTATCTCCCCTAATTTTCGCACTAGCTGCTGACCTTTTACAAGCGGCAATCAATGATGCATTCCCACGAGGGGAAATCAGCTTGCCCTTTCCTTGCAATACCCAGAAGGATTACCTAGTGATCCAATACGCGGACGACACTATTCTTGCTATGCCTGCTTGCCTTGCCCAATCCACAACCATCAAAAACATACTCTCTGACTATGCTACTTCAGTGGGCTTGAAGATAAATTTCCATAAATCTACTCTTATACCTCTCAACTGTGATCAAGAGACTACAACTGCATTGGCTGATATCTTTGGTTGTGTCATTGGCAAGTTACCTTTTACTTATCTTGGTCTCCCAATGGGCACAACTAAACCTACCATTTTGGACCTCATGCCCCTTGTTTGCCGTGTGGAGAGAAGACTGTCTGCCACCCTTAATATGATTTCTTACGGAGGGAAGCTCACTCTTCTGAACTCAGTCATAACATCTCTCATAATTTTCGCCCTTTGCACACTCAAACTTCCGATTGGCATTATTGAACTTATGGACAAAATCCGAAGAAAATGCTTATGGACAAAGAAAACTGACCAGGGTGACAAGTGCAACTCATTGGCGTCATGGAACATGATTTGCAAACCTAAAGAGTGTGGAGGGCTTGGCATTCTTAATCTACAAGTGCAGAGCAACGCGTTGCTCCTCAAATTTCTCGACAAATTCTATAACCATTGGGATTTACCTTGGGTGGAACTAATTTGGAACACATACTATACCACCAAAATCCACATGCAACTGACCTGTGTGGCTCTTTCTGGTGATGAGACATTTCAAAACTTATGCCAGTATATAGAGGAATCACCAATGTGACCATTCGCAATGGATCTACTGGCCTATTCTGGAAGGACGTCTGGATCGGTGATGTTTTTGCTGAGACCCACCTCCGTGCCTTCTCATTCTCGCAAAATGAGGATATCTCAGTGAGGGATTTCTTGGGCAGTACGTCTCTACGTGAATCGTTTCATCTGCCACTATCTATACAAGCTTTAGAGGAGACACGAGACTTACAACAGAAAACCATGCATGTCCAACTCCTAGACCCCTCGATCAATGATGAATGGACATGTGTTTGGGGGACCAACTACTACTCAGCCAACAGATTCCACACCTTCTAGTTCAAAGATGTCCATGCACACCGAGCATACAAATGGATCTGGAAATCTAAAGCAACAATGAAGATTAAAGTGTTCGGCAGGTTGCTTCTTTCGGATAGACTAAACACCAGAGACATGCCCAAACAGAGACATTATAACATTGGCATTGACTTTGGATGCCTTCTTTGCACAAATTGCAACAACGAAGTGTGGAGCACCTTTTCTTGGAATGCACCTTTAGCCTTGAATGCTGGGATAAACTTCATATCATGGGCCACTCAGCACAGGCACACTTGGATTGGGTGGAGCAAGCTAAAACCACTTGGAATAATCCATTGTTCATGGAAATTTTTATGCTTGTAGCCTGGAGCATATGGAAGGAACGAAATAATAAGCATTTTAGAGGTGTGCTCCCTTCCCAAGCCTCCTGGCTTGCAAGACTCAAGGAAGATCTATCACTCCTTGCTCATAGAGTAGGAGATAATCACAAACCCTTCCTCTTTTCCTTCCTTAACTCCTAGTAAAATTCTCATACCACCCCCCCCATCATCCCCAAAGGGGATGACTTGTAATTAATCTCATGTAAAATACTATTCATTATTTAATTTAATTGCAGTAGGAGCCTCTCCTACTATTTCAGGTGTCAAAAAAATGGGGAGGTGCTGCCGAAATTTTGCGTCGGATCCGGAGCAAAGCATGGGAAACCGAGCTCAATCTACACATACTCGGGTGGGATTAGGACCTATATTTACCTATTAGTGTGCAAGTTGCATGGACGTAATAAAAATTGACAAACTTCATTAACTGATGAATATATATATGATGAATTATATATATTTCTTGGGTGTTTAGTAGGTAGGCAAGATGGGTGCTCGTGCGTGGATGTACACCTGTCACACTAGTCGGGAAGAGATGATCAATGAATGGTTAACAAAAACCAAGGGGTTTGTGAAAGCCGCATTTGCAAATGGCCAGAGAAAAACCTGGTGCCCCTGTGCTAGGTGCGGCAACTTTTCTTAGAGGAAAGAGGATGAAATGGATAAACACCTGTAGAAGTGGGGGTTTACGTATGGTTATACGGTGTGGACATTTCATGGAGAGTCTGCCAACGTACCAGAGCTGGGGTGGTTCGTCGTTGCACCGAGGAGCATGGTACCGTGATCAAAGACATGGTGCAGGACTTTGATGATGCTCAGGATTCAGACGATGAGATGGAGGAATCTGCAAAGGACTTGAAGGAAATGTTGGAGTCTTCAAAACATCCTCTTCATGGGCACATTGAGCTTTGTCAGCTGGATTCCATCGCACAAGTAATGTCTCTAAAGGCTCAGTTCAACTTGGGCAGAGAATGCTACAACGCGATGATGATAGTATTTGGATGATTTTTACCCAAAGGCCATGTAATGCCTGCAAACCTGTACCAGTCGGACAAAATCCTCCGTGCACTTAAGATTCCCTACGAGAAGATAGATGCATGTGAGAAAGGATGTGCTTTATTTAGGCTTGAGTAAGCAGACTTGAACTATTGTCCCATTTGGAACTCTTCCAGGTATGTTGTGGTAGATAACAGTTTGGGTGACAAGACGCAGACAGAAATCCCCGTTAATGTTCTTCGGTATCTGCCAATCGTATCAAGACTTCAACGTCTTTTCATGGTAGAAGAGACGACCAGACATATACATGGCACAAAATGGGCAAAAGAACCGAACTAGATGTAGATGGGAATTAGATGATGGTACACACATCGGATGGTTCTGCGTGGAAGCACTTCGATGCATTACATGAGCAAAAAGCGGCAGATCCAAGGCATCCTCGAGTCTGCATCGACACGGATGGGTTCAATCCGTTTGGTTTGACGGCAACCCAATACAGTTGTTAGCCTGTATTTGTCATTCCACTCAATCTCCCCCTAATGTCTGCTAAAACTACATCGCTATTTCCCCAAAGAGGAAGGGATGATGCAATATAGCAACGGTAGGTATTTCCCTTAGTGATGATACCAAGGTTATCGAACTAGTAGGAGAACCTCCTCACACCATATAAACAACACCTGCACACAAATAACAAATACTCGCGACCTGACGTGTTAAAGGGGTTGTCAATCCCTTTTGGGTACGACGCCTCAAGATAGGCAAATAACGTAAGATAAAAGTGGTAGCTGCGATAAATAGATCGCAGAACAAATAAATTGCAGCAAGGTATTTTTGTATTTTTGGTTTAATAGATCTGAAAATAAATGCAAAGGAAAATAGATCGCAAAGGCAAATATGATGAAAAGAGACCCGTGGCTGTAGGTTTCACTAGTGGCTTCTCTCGAGAAAAATAACAAACGGTGGGAAAACAATTACTGTTGGGCAATTGATAGAACTTCAAATAATCATGATGATATCCAGGCAATGATCATTATATAGGCATAACGTCCAAGATTAGTAGACTGACTCTTGTCTGCATCTACTACTATTACTCCACACATTGACCGCTATCCAGCATGCATCTAGTGTATTAAGTTCATGGAGAAATGGAGTAATGCAATAAGAACGATGGCATGATGTAGACAGGATCCGTTTATCTATTGCGGAGATATAGATCCCATCTTGTTATCCTTAGTAGCAACGATACACACGTGTCGGTTCCCCTTCTGTCACTGCGATAAAGCACCGTAAGATCAAACCCACAACAAAGCACCTCTTCCCATTGCAAGATAAATAGATCAAGTTGGCCAAATAAAACCGAAATATCAGAGAAGAAATATGAGGCTATAAGCAATCATGCATATAAGAGGTCAAAGAAGACTCAAATAACTTTCATGGATAAAAACATAGATCTGATCATAAACTCAAAGTTCATCGGATCCCAACAAACACACCGCAAAAGGACTTACATCATATGGATCTCCAAGAGACCATTGTATTGATAATCAATAGAGAGAGAGGAAGCCATCTAGCTAGTAACTACAGACCCGTAGGTCTACAAAGAACTACTCAGGCATCATCGGAGAGGCATCAATGGAAGTGGTGAACCCCTCCATGATGGTGTCTAGATTGGAGGTGGTGGTTCTGGACTCTGCGGCGGAGGGAATTGATTTTCGTCGACTCCCCTAGGGTTTCTGGAATATTAATGGGGTATTTATAGAGCGAAGAGGTGGTTCAGGGGGCACCTGAGTTGGGCACAACCCACCAGGGCACGCCTGGTGAGGGAGTCCTGGATTAGGGGGTCCTCGGACAGCCGGACTATATACTTATGCCGGACTGTTGGACTATGAAGATACAAGATTGAAGACTTCGTCCCATGTCCGGGTGGAACTCTCCTTTGCGTGGAAGGCAAGCTTGGCAATTCGGATATGTAGATTTCCTTCTCTGTAACCGACTCTGTGTAACCCTAGCCCCCTCCAATATCTATATAAACCGGAGGGTTTAGTCCGTAGGATGACAACAATCATAATCATAGGCTAGCTTCTAGGGTTAGCCTCTACGATCTCGTGGTAGATCAAATCTTGCAATACTCATATCTTCAAGATCAATCAACCAGGAAGTAGGGTATTACCTCCATAGAGAGGGCCCGAACCTGGGTAAACATTGTGTCCCCCGCCTCCTGTTACCATTAGCCTTAGACGCATAGTTCGGGACTCCCTACCCGAGATCCGCCGGTTTTGACACCGGCACCTAGGCCTCGTGGCGTGCCCTGGTGGGTGGTGCTCCCCTCGCACCACCCCCCAGGTGCTTACATGGCCCACTGGATGTCTTCTGGCCCAAAAAATCCTCCAGGAGTTTTGCTGCATTTGGACTCCGTTTGATATTGATTTCCTGCGATGTAAAAAACATGCAGAAAATAGAAACTAGCACTGGGCACTATGTCAATAGGCTAGTACCAAAAAATGATATAAAATGATCATAAAACATCCAAGAATGATAATATAACACCATGGAACAATCAAAAATTATAGATACGTTGGAGACGTATGAGCATCCCCAAGCTTAATTCCTGCTCGTCCTCTAGTAGGTAAATGATAAAAACAATTTTGCTGATGTGGAATGCTGCCTAACATGTTCATCACATTTCTTTTCTTTGTAGCATGGTATATGTACTTTTATGTGATTCAAAGCAATAGTCTAGTTTTGACATGAAGACTTTAGTAGTCAAGCATATCAACAAGCCACCATGTCTTTCACAATATCAACACTAAAGCAAGTTATCCCTAGCCCATCATGCTCAATCATTGATCCATTCATGAAACCCACTTGAATATTAGCTACACCCATTGCTCAAATATGATCATAGTGTCCCTTAGTTGCAGCTTTATAAGAGAAGATGGAGACTCAAATTCAAAATAAAAATTGCATAAGTAAAAGAAGGGCCCTTCGCGGATGGAAGTAGAGATTTGTAGAGGTGCCAGAGCTCAAAGCTTAAATTACGAGATAAAATATTTTTGAGTGGCATACTTTTCCCACCAACAAAAACGACTTGGAGCATCCCAACACTTTCTAAGCTAGATGCATCATAGGCGGTTCCCAAATAGAAAATAAATTTTATTTCTTTTTCCACCATTACTTTCACTTTCCATGGCTAAGAAGGAAAAGGATAAAAAGATAGAAGAGAAGAAGAAAGATGAGATAAGAAGAGAAGAATAAGAAAATATATTCTTATTCTTCCTTTTTCTCTTCTTTCTTTTTCTCCATCTTCTCCTCCTTCTTTTTCTTCTTCTTCTTCTTATTTCTTTCTTTCTTTCTTCTTCGTCTAACTTTCTTACTCCCATTTTTGCAGGTTTGATTCACTTCATGGAAGCTCGCATTAATGGACTGCTACTGCTTAGTTTCTATTTTGATTTTGTGTTGATGAACAATGTGAAACTATATGTATGTACATATGGATGAAGTCCGTGAAACTATGTATGTATTGGATCTTTTAATACCCTATGTGTTCTCTTGCATTGATGGACTGCCAGATGTTGGATACATGGTCTATGCATTGATCGATGGACTGCTATATATATATATATATATATATATATATATATCATATTTGTGTTTTGAAAATGCAGGGAAATAACATAAAACAAACAAAATAGTGGCAATATAGGCGCTTTGCCGTCCGCCAGCTGACGGCAAAGAGGTTTGCCGTTGGTAGGCGTAGGACAAAGGGGACACATTGCAGCAACCTGTGCAACCTGGGAACACTAGGTCTGAACCATTTGGTCATTATGCTGTCAGCTGGCAGATGACAAAGACCTACCAGGTAGATGGCAAAGATGGAGCAGGAGTGACGTGCAGGCACAGCTCTGCTGACGTCATATGGCAGACTACAAAGGCTGTGGTTGTTTGCCGTCAGGAGGCAGACGGCAAAGTCTGTTGTTAGCCACCTAACGGGGCTAACAACTATTCTTTGCCATCCACATTCTTTGCCGTCAGCTTGGCCGGGAAACTGGGCAGCAAACATCTTTGTCGTTCGCTCTTATTATGCAGACAACAAACAAGGTCATTACCGTGACTTTCAGCGTCGGGGGTGTTTGCCGTCGGTGGTAGACAATAAAGACGTTTACCGTCGGTGGATTTGTTATTTGCCGTTTGCTATGGTAGATGGCAAGTTAGCTGATTCCTGTAGTGTTAGTCCCAAAACAATGATATAAAATAGCATAATAATGCATATATAACATGCAAGATTGATAATATAATAGCATGGAGCAATAAAAAAATATAGATACATTGGAGACGTATAAAACATCCCAAAGCTTAATTCCTGCTCGTCCTCGAGTAGGTAAATGATAAAAATAGAATTTTTGGTGTGGAATGCTACCTAACATGTTTATCATGTAATCTTTCTTAATGTGGCATGAATATTCAGATACATAAGATTCAAAACAAAAGTTTAATATTGACATAAAAACAATAATACTTCACGCATACTAAAAAGTAAGCATGTCTTCTCAAAATATCATGGCTAAAAAAAGTTATCCCAACAAAATCATATAATCTTGTCATGCTCTATCTTCTTAACACAAAATATTTATCATGTACAACCCCGATGACAAGCCAAGTAATTTGTTCATACTTTTTAATGCGCTTTAGCTTTTTGAACTTTCATGGAATACATGAGCGTGAGCCATGTATATAGCACTATGGGTGGAATAGAAGGTGGTAGTAGACAAAAAAGAAGGGAGAAATTCTCACATCAACTAGGCAAATTAATGGGCCATGGAGATGCCCATCAATCGAAATCAATGAGAGTGAGTAGGGATTGCCATGCAACAGATGCACTAGAGCTGTAAGTGTATGAAAGCTCAAAAGAAAACTAAATGGGTGTGCATCCAACTTGCTTGTTCACGAAGACCTCAGGCATTTGAGTAAGCCCATCATTGGACTATACAAGCCAAGTTCTATAATAAAAATTCCCACTAGTAATATATGAAAGTGACTAAATAAGAGATTCTCTATCATGAAGAACATGGTGCTACTTTGAAGCACAAGTTTGGAAAAGGATAGTAAAATTGTCCCTTCTTTCTTTTTATCTCATTTTTTGTTGGGCACTTTGGCCTATTTTTTTCTTGGGCTCTTTTGGCCTCTTTTTATATTTTTATATTCCTCACATGGGACAATGCTCTAAAATTGATGATCATCATACTTTTATTTACTTACAACGGAAGAATTACAACTCAATGTGAGAACTCAAAATAATGGAACCGTGGAAGTTGCATGGCAATATATCTCCGAATGGCTATGGAACTTCCATAATAGGTAGATATGGTGGCTGTTTTGAGGAAAGGTATAAGGAGGGTTTAATGCACCGATGAAAGTTGCGCGGTACTACAATGGCTAGCAAAGGTGGAAGGGTAAGAGTGCGTATAATCCTTGAACTCAACATTAGTCATAAAGAACTCACATACTTATTGCAAAAGTTTATTAGCCCTCGAAGCAAAGTACTACTACACACGCTCCTAGCGGGATATATTGGTAGGAAAAGACGATCGCTCATCCCCGACCGCCACTCATAAGGAATACAATCAATAATAAATCATGCTCCAATTTCATTGCATAATGGGAGACAATACGTGCATGCTTCAGAAATCACAAACCTTAACACAAATATTCTTACTAAATGACAATTACTCACTAGCATGACTATGACATCACCACCTTTATATCTCAAAACAAATGCAAGGAATAAAACTTCTCATATATTCAATGATCTTCATGAAAGTTTTTATTATATCCCTCTTGAATACCCATCATATTAGGACTAAATTTATAACCTAAGAAAATTGCCATACTATTTATAAGACTCTCAAATAATATAAGTGAAGCATGAGAGTTCATCAATTTCTTCAAAATATAACCTTCGCCATGCTCTAAAAGATATAAGTGAAGCACCAGAGCAACTTCCTAGCTCAAAATATATAAGTGAAGGACATAGAGTATTCTAATATATTCATGATTAATGTGTGTCCCTCTCAAAACGTGTGTCCAGCAAGGATGATTGTGGCAAACTAAAAAGAAAATAAAGCAAGGACTCATATAATACAAGATGCTCGAAGCAAAACACATATCATGCGGTGAATAAAAATATAGCCTCAAGTAATTTACCGATGGATTGTAGACAAAAGAGGGATGCCATCCGGGGCATCCGCAAGCTATATGCTTGGTTGTCCTTGAATATTACCTTGGGGTGCCATGGGCATCCCCAAGCTTAGGCTCTTATTACTCCTTATTCCTTAGCCCATCGAAACTTCACCTAAAACTTGAAAGCTTGACAACAGAAAACTCATGAGGTCCGTTAGTATAATAAAGCAAATCACCACCTTTAGGTACTGTTGTAAACTCATTCCAGTTTTATATTTGCATTATATCTACTATATTCTAACTTTACCATGGTTCATACCCCCTGATACTACCCATAGATTCATCAAAATAAGCGAACAACACAATAAAAACAAAATCTGTCAAATACAGAACAGCCTGTAGTAATCTGGACTGTAGCCAAACTTGTGTAACTTCACAAATTCTAACAAATTAGGAAAATGTAGGAAATTTGTATATCAGTCTTTTGTAAACAATTCAGACCAAAATCACATTTCTGTGAATTTACAAAATTCCAGAACTGAGTGCTAAAGTTTCTGTTTTTCAGTAGAATCGAATCAAATATCACCCAAATCATCCCAAAGGTCTTACTTGGCACAAACACTAATTAAAACACTAAAGGACAATCATAAAAGAAGTATAGTCGCATATTTATTGAAAAATAGAAGAAAAAGGTAAAAACATAAAATAAAATTGCGTTGCCTCCCAACAAGCGCTATTATTTTACGCCCCTAGCTAGGCATATTGCATAGATCTATGTATTGTCATCTTTAGTATTAAAATCCTCAATCCTACAACCATACTTCCTAGGATTTTCATTAGGTTTATTTATGCACATGCTCCTAGGTAGAAAATCAAGGAATTTGTTTGTAAGAGTAGGTTCCTTAATCATATTGATAAAACTAGGGCAAATACTTATCATCTTAAGATCCTTGTTTATTTTACTAGATGATCCACCCTTATATTTAGGAACATAAATAAACCTTGTAGTTTTATTAGGAAGAAACTTCAGACTAGTCTTGACAAAAGCAAAAGCGGAACCAAATTGGTGATAATATCCTCCAACTTGTCGATTCTAGCGGGACTTTGTTCTACCCTCTCGTCAATTATAAGTTCCTTCTCCTTTGTAGTAATTCCTAACTTTGATCCAATTTAATTAATATGATTATGAATCTTTTTATCCAAATTTTCAATATGCTCTACGGTAGAAATTTTAATCTCAATAATATCTAGCCTTTGCATCACATGTTCCAAAGTTAATATTGTTTCATTAATGATGATTGGTGGTGATCCCACCAAATTTACCATAGCGTTAAAAGCATCCATAGGGTGACTACCCAAGAAATTATCCCCAGTAATAGTGTCGAGCACGAATCTATACCAAGTAGTAACACCCACATAAAAATTTAGAAGAAGAACCGTGGTGGATTGCTTACGGGTAGATATATTCTGAGCATCGCAAATTCTATACCAAGCATCTATAAATTCTCTCCTCCCCTTTGTTTAAAATTAAGAACCTCACTTTCTAGGGTACATGCTACGAGATAAGAACTAGCCACGGTAACAAAGGAAGCAATATAACTCACAAGCAAACAAAAAGCAAACAAAAAAGTGAACAGAAAGAAGGCAAATAAAAAGGTAAATATTTTTGTATTTTTCCGAAAACCATTTAGAAGTGGGGGAGAGGAAAACGAGAGGCAAATGGCAAATAATGTAAATGCAAGAGATGAGAGTTTATGATTGGTACTTGGTAGGTGATGTCTACTATGCAACTTTATTCTTGTAGGCACGTGTTGAGCCTCCAAGCGCAAAGTTTTGTAGGACAGTAGAAATTTTCCCTCAAGTGGATGAACTAAGATTTATCAATCCGTGAGAGGTGCAGGATGAAGATGGTCTCTCTCAAACGACCCTGCAACCAAATACAAGAAATCTCTTGTGTCCCCAACACACCCAATACAATGGAAAATTGTATAGGTGCGCTAGTTTGGCGAATAGATGGTGATAAAAGTGTAAATGGATGGTAGAAATATATTTTTATAATCTGAATAAATAAAACAACAAGGTAGCAAATAGTAAACATGCACAAAAACGGTATTGCAATGCTTGAAAATGAGGCCTAGGGTCCATACTTTCACTAGTGCAATCTCTCAACAATGCTAACATAATTGGATCATATAACCATCCCTCAAAGTGCGACAAAGAATCAATCCAAAGTTCCTATCTAGTGGAGAACATAAGACAGAATTGTTTGTAGGGTACGAAACCACCTCAAAGCTATTATTTCCCTTCGATCTGTTCAAGAGTTCGTACTAAAATAACACAAAGCTATTCTTTCCGTTCGATCTATCCTAGAGTTCGTACTAAAATAACACCAAAGCCAATTCAGATTTATAATATTCAATCCAACACAAAGAACTTCAAAGAGTGCCCCAAGATTTCTACCGGAGAAATGAAGACAAGAACGTGCATCAACCCCTATGCATAGATTACCCCAATGCCACCTCGGGAATCCGCGAGTTGAGTGCCAAAACATATATCAAGTGAATCAATACGATACCCCATAGTCACCACGAGTATTAAATTGCAAGACATATATCAAGTGTTCTCAAATCCATAAAAGTATTCAATCCGATAACAACAAAATCTCAAAGGGAAAAACTCAATTCATCACAACAAGATAGAGAGGGGAAAACACCATATGATCTGACTATATTAACAAAGCCCGCGATACATCAAGATTGTGCATCTCAAGAACACGAGAGAGAGAGAGATTAAACACATAGCTATTGGTACAAACCCTCGGCCCCGAGGGTGGACTACTCCCTCCTCATCGTGGTGTCCGTCGGGATGATGAAGATGGCCGCCGGTGATGATTCCCCCCTCCAGCAGGGTGCCAAAACAGGGTCTAGATTGGATCTCGTGGATATAGAGGCCTTGCGGCAGTGGAACTTCTGATCTAGGGCTACCCTGAAGGGGTTTGGAATATTTGGAAATTTATAGGGCGAAGAGGCGGTCCAGGGGCACCCGAGGTGGGCAGCACCCACCAGCGTGCGCCTGGCCCTCCTGGCGCGCCCTGGTGGGTGCTACCTCTTGAGCACTGCGTTGGTTTTCCCTTGAAGAGGAAAGGGTGATGCAGCAAAGTAGCGTAAGTATTTCCCCCAGTTTTTGAGAACCAAGGTATCAATCCAGTAGGAGGCTCCTCAAAAGTCCCTCGTACCTACACAAACAAACAAGAACCTCGCAACCAACGCGATAAAGGGGTTGTCAATCCCTTCACGGTAACTTGCAAAAGTGAGATCTGATAGAGATAATAAGATAAGATAAATATTTTTGGTATTTTTATGATATAGATTGGAAAGTAAAGATGCAAAAAAGTAGATGGAAACTTATATGATAAAAGATAGACCCAGGGCCATAGGTTTCATTAGTGGTTCTCTCAAGATAGCATAAGTATTACGGTGGCTGAATGAATTACTGTCGAGCAATTGAAGAAAAGTGCACAGTTATGAGAATATCTAGGCATGATGATGTATATAGGCATCACATCCTCAACAAGTAGATCGAAACGATCCTGCATCTACTACTATTACTCCACACATCGACCGACTCCTGCCTGCATCGAGAGTATTAAGTTCATAAGAACAGAGTAACGCATTAAGAAAGATGACATGATATAGAAGGATAAACTCAAACAATATGATATAAACCCCATATTTTTATCCTCGATAGCAACAATACAATATGTGCCTTGTTGCTCCTGCTGTCACTGGGAAAGGACCCCGCAAGATTGAACCCAAAGCTAAGCACTTCTCCCATTGCAAGAAAGATAAATCTAGTAGGCCAAATTAAACTGATAATTTGAAGAAACTTGCGAAGATAACCAATCACACATAAAAGAATTCAGAGGAGATTCAGTTATTTCTCATAGATAAACTTGATCATAAACCCACAATTCATCGGATCTCGACAAACACACCGCAAAAAGAGTTACATCGAATATATCTCCAAGAAGATCAAGGAGAACTTTGTATGAGATTCAAAGAGAGAGAAGAAGCCATCTAGCTAATAACTATGGACCCAAAGGTCTGTGGTAAACTACTCACAACTCACCGGAGAGGCCTTGGAGATGATGTAGAGGCCCTCCATGGTTGATTCCCCCTCCGGCGGAGCACCGGCGAAGGCTCCAAGATGAGATCTCGCGGATATAGAAAGTTGCGGCGGTGGAAATAGTTTTCCGTGGTGCTCCTGGATGTTTTCTGGGTACGTGGATATATATAGGCGAAGGAGGTAGGTCAGTTGAGCCACGAGGGCCCACAAGGGCGGGGGGTGCGCCCACCCCCTTAGGGCGCAACGGGTACCCTCATGGCCGCCTCGCTTGCTGCTTGACGTCCACTCCAAGTCTTCTGGATTGCGTTTGTTCCAAAAAGATCGCTCCCAAATGTTTCATTCCATTTGGACTTCGTTTGATATTCCTTTTCTTCGAAACACTGAAATAGGCAAAAAACAACAATCTGGGCTGGGCCTCCGGTTAGTAGGTTAGTTCCAAAAATGATATAAAAGTGTAAAGTAAAGCCCATAAACATCCAAAACGGGTAATATAATCTCACATCAACTAGGCGTATCAACGGGCTATGGAGATTCCCATTAATAGATATCAATGTGAGTGAGTAGGGATTGCCACGCAACGGATGCACTAGAGCTATAAGTGTATGAAAGCTCAACAAAAGAAACTAAGTGGGTTTGCATCCAACTTGCTTGCTCACGAAGACCTAGGGCATTTTGAGGAAGCCCATGCTTGGAATATACAAGCCAAGTTATAATGAAAAATTCCCAATAGTATATGAAAGTGACAACATAGGAGACTCTCTATCATGAAGATCATGGTGCTACTTTGAAGCACAAGTGTGGTAAAAGGATAGTAGCATTGTACCTTCTCTCTTTTTCTCTCATTCATTTTTTTCTTTCCCCTTTTTTTCTTCTGTTTTTTCTTCTCTTTTTTTCATTTGGCCTTTCTCTCTTTTTATTTATAAGGTCCAAAGTCTCATCCCGACTTGTGGATGAATCATAGTCTCCATCATCCTTTCCTCACTTGGGACAATGCTCTAATAATGAAGATCATCACACTTTTATTTACTTACAACTCAAGATTACAACTCGATACTTAGAACAAAATATGACTCTATACGAATGCCTCCGGCGGTGTACCGGGATATGCAATGAATCAAGAGTGACATGTATGAAAGAATTATGAAGGTGGCTTTGCCACAAATACGATCTCAACTACACGATCATGCAAAAGCAATATGACAATGATGGTGCGTGTCATAATAAGTGGAACGGTGGAAAGTTGCATGGCAATATATCTCGGAATGGCTATGGAAATGCCATAATAGGTAGGTATGGTGGCTGTTTTGAGGAAGGTATATGGTTGGTGTATGGTACCAGAGAAAGTTGCGCGGCACAAGAGAGGCTAGCAATGGTGGAAGGGTGAGAGTGCGTATAATCCATGGACTCAACATTAGTCATAAAGAACTCATATACTTATAGCAAAAATCTACAGGTAATTGAAAACAAAGTACTACGTGCATGCTCCTAGGGGGATAGATTGGTAGGAAAAGACCATCACTCGTCCCCGACCGCCACTCATAAGGAAGACAATAAATAAATAAATTATGCTCCAACTTCATCACAAACCGGTTCACCATATGTGCATGCTACGGGAATCACAAACTTCAACACAAGTATTCCTCAAATTCATAATTACTCCACTAGCATGACTCTAATATCACCATCCACATATCTCAAAACAATTATCAAGCATCAAATTGATCATAGAATCCAATTCACTTTCTATGATAGTTTTTATTATACCCAACTTGGATGCCCATCATTCTTGGACCAAATTTATAACCATAGCAAATACCATGCTGTTCTAAAAGACTCTCAAAATTATGTAAGTGAAGCATGAGAGATCAACAATTTCTACAAAATTAAACCACCACCGTGCTCTAAAAGATATAAGTGAAGCACTAGAGCAAAATTTATCTAGTTCAAAAGATATAAGTGAAGCACATAGAGTATTCTAGTAAATTCTAAATCAAGTGTGTCTCTCCCAAAAGGTGTGTACAGCAGGGATGACTGTGGTAAACTAAAAATCAAAGACTCATATCATACAAGACGCTCCAAGCAAAACACATATCATGTGGCGAATAAAAATATAGCTCCAAATAAAGTTACCGATAGACGAAGACGAAAGAGGGGACGCCTTCCGGGGCATCCCAAAGCTTAGGCTTTTGGTTATCCTGGAATATCTTGGGGTTCCATGGGCATCCCCAAGCTTGGGCTCGTGCCACTCCTTATTCCATAGTCCATCAAATCTTTACCCAAAACTTGAAAACTTCACAACACAAAACTCAACAGGAAATCTCATAAGCTCCGTTAGTGCAAGAAAGGAAAACCACCACATAAGGTACTGTAATGAACTCATTCTTTATTTGTATTGGTGTTAAACCTACTGTATTCCAACTTCTCTATGGTTCATACCCCCCGATACTAGCCATAGATGCATCAAAATAAGCAAACAACACAAGAAAAACAGAATCTGTCAAAAAAAGAACAGTCTGTAGCAATATGTAACTTTCGAATACTTCTTGAACTCTAAAAATCCTAAAAAAATAGGAAGTCCTGTGAAATTTGCCTATTGATCTAGTGCAAAAAGAATCAACACAAAATCATGTTTCTGTGATTTACTAAATTATTCTCATGCGTGCAAAAGTTTCAGTTTTTTGGCAGAATCAAATTAACTATCACCGTAGGTTATCCTATAGGTTCTACTTGGCACAAACACTAATTAAAACATAATACCACATCTTAACAGAGGCTAGATGAATTATTTATTACTAAACAGAAGTAAAAAGCAAGAAACAAAAATAAAATTGGGTTGCCTCCCAACAAGCGCTATCGTTTAACGCCCCTAGCAAGGCATAAAAGGGAAAATAGATCTAAGAATTGCCATCTTTGGCATTCAATTCATAAGTGGCACGCATAATAGATTCATAAGGTAAATTTATTTTATTTCTAGGGAAGTGTTCCATTCCTTAATGGAAATTGGAATCTAATATTCTGTTCCTTCATATCAATAATTGCACCAATCTTTCTAAGGAAAGGTCTACCAAGAATAATGGGACATGAAAGATTGCGATCTATATCAAGAACGATAAATCTACGGGCACATTATTCCTATTTTCAACAATAAGAACATCATTCATCCTTCCCATAGGTTTCTTAATGGTGGAATTCGCAAGGTGCAAGTTTAAAGAGCAATCATCAAAATCATGGAAACCTAGCACATCACATAAAGTTTTCGGAATCGTGGAAACACTAGCACCCAAATCACACAAAGCATAGCATTCATGATCTTTAATTTTAATTTTTATAGTAGGTTCCCACTCATCATAAAGTTTTCTAGGTATAGAAACTTCCAATTCAAGTTTTTCCCCATAAGATTGCATCAAGGCATCAACAATATGTTTGGTAAAAGCTTTATTTTGACTATAAGCATGAGGAGAATTCAACATGGATTGCAACAAGGAAATACAATATATTAGAGAACAATTATCATAATTAAATTCCTTGAAATCCATAATAGTGGGTTCAATTCTATGTAAAGTTTTGACCTCTCCACTCCCACTTTTACCAAATTTAACATCAAGATCTAAAAACTCCGAATCATTGGGACGCCTTTTAACTAAAGTTGACTCATATCCAGTCCCATCATTATCAAGATTCATATTGAAAAACAAAGATTTAATAGGGGACACATCAATAACTTTTAGATCTTCATCATTATTTTCATGGAAACTAGAAGAACACACTTTTACAAAGCAATCTTTCTTAGCACGCATCCTAGAGGTTCTTTCTTTGCACTCATCAATGAAAATTCTCATGGCTTTGACAGACTCATTGAAATCATGCTTAGGTGGAATAGATCTAAGTTTCAAAGAATCAACATCAAGCGAAAGTCTATCAACGTTCCTAGCCAATTCATCAACTTTAAGCATTTTTTTTCAAGCAAAGCATTGAAATTCTTTTGAGAAATCATAAATTCTTTAACACTATTCTCAAAATCAGAGGGCATCTTATTAAAATTTCCATACGAATTGTTGTAGGAATTACCATAATTATTAGAGGAATTACTAGGAAACGACCTAGGATTAAACTTTCCTTTATAAGCATTGTTACCAAAATTATTCCTACCAACAAAATTCACATCCATAGATTCATTATTATTCTCAATCAAAGTAGACAAAGGCATATCATTGGGATCAATAGGAGCACTCTTAGTAGCAAATAATTCCATAAGTTCATCCATCTTTCCACTCAAAACATTAATCTCTTCTATCGCATGAACTTTTTTACTAGTAGATCTTTTGGTGTGCCATTGATAATAATTAAACATAATGTTATCAAGGAGTTTAGTAGCTTCTCCTAAAGTAATTTCCATAAAACTGCCTCCCGCGGCCGAATCTAAAAGATTTCTAGAAGCAAAATTTAATCTGGCATAAATTTTTTGTATGATCTTCCATAAATTCAAACCATGAGTAGGGAAATTGCGAATCATTAATTTCATTCTTTCCCAAGATTGGGCAACATGCTCATGATGAAGTTGTTTAAAATTCATAATATCATTTCTAAGTGAGATGATCTTAGCGGGAGCGAAATACTTAGAAATAAAAGCATCTTTGCACTTATTCCATGAATGAATACTATTTTTAGGCAAAGACAAAAACCAAGTTTTAGCACGTTCTCTAAGTGAAAACGGAAATAACTTCAATTTAACAATATCATTATCCGTATCTTTCTTCTTTTGCATATCACACAAATCAACAAAGTTGTTTAGATGAGTAGCGACATCTTCACTAGGAAGGCCGAAGAATTGGTATTTCATAACAAGATTCAATTTCACAAGATTCAACATCATTAAGAGGAGCAATTGGAGTGCTAAGGAAATCATTATTATTGGTATTGGCAAAGTCACACAATTTGGTACTATCTTGCGCCATCGCGACAAGCAATCCAACACACAAGCACACAAGAGGCAAGCGAAAGAGAAGAGAATGGGAAAGAGAGGGCGAATAAAACGGCAAGGGTGAAGTGGGGGAGAGTAAAACGAGAGGCAAATGGCAAATAATGTAATGCGAGGGAGATGAGTTTGTGATGCGTACTTGGTATGTCTTGACTTGAGCGAAGACCACCCCGGCAACGGCGCGAGAAATCCTTCTTGCTACCTCTTGAGCACTGGTTGGTTTTCCCTTGAAGAGGAGAGGGTGATGCAGCAAAGTAGCGTAAGTATTTCCCTCAGTTTTTGAGAACCAAGGTATCAATCCAGTAGGAGGCTCCTCAAAAGTCCCTCGTACCTACACCAACAAACAAGAACCTCGCAACCAACGCGATAAAGGGGTTGTCAATCCCATCATGGTAAGTTGCGAAAGTGAGATCTGATAGAGATAATAAGATAAGATAAATATTTTTGGTATTTTTATGATATAGATTGGAAAGTAAAGATGCAAATAAAAGTAGATGGAAACTTATATGATAAAAGATAGACCCGGGAGCCATTGGTTTCACTAGTGGCTTCTCACAAGATAGCATAAGTATTACGGTGGGTGAACGAATTACTGTCGAGCAATTGATAGAAAAGTGCATAGTTATGAGAATATCTAGGCATGATCATGTATATAGGCATCACGTCCTCAACAAGTAGATCGAAACGATTCTGCATCTACTACTATTACTCCACACATCTACCGACTCCTGCCTGCATCTAGAGTATTAAGTTCATAAGAACAGAGTAACACATTAAGCAAGATGACATGATGTAGAAGGATAAACTCAAACAATATGATATAAACCCCATCTGTTTATCCTCGATGGCAACAATACAATACGTGCCTTGCTGCCCCTGCTGTCACTGGGAAAGGACACCGCAAGATTGAACCCAAAGCTAAGCACTTCTCGCATTGCAAGAAAGATCAATCTAGTAGGCCAAACAAAACTGATAATTCGAAGAGACTTGCAAAGATAACCAATCACACATAAAAGAATTCAGAGGAGATTCAATTATTTCTCATAGATAAACTTGATCATAAACCAACAATTCATCGGGTCTCGACAAACACACCGCAAAAAGAGTTACATCAAATAGATCTCCAAGAAGATCGAGGAGAACTTTGTATTGAGATTCAAAGAGAGAGAAGAAACCATTTAGCTAATAACTATGGACTCGAAGGTCTGTGGTAAACTACTCACAACTCATCGGAGAGACCTTAGAGATGATGTAGAGGCCCTCCATGGTCAATTACCCCTTCGGCGGAGCGCCGGCGAAGGCTCCAAGATGGGATCTCACGGATACAGAAGGTTGCGGCGGTGGAAATAGTTTTTTGTGGTGCTCCTGGATGTTTTGAGGATAAGTGGATATATATAGGCGAAGGAGGTAGGTAGGTTGAGCCACGAGGGGCCCACGAGGGTGGGGGGCGTGCCCACCCCCTTAGGGCGCGCCGGGCACCCTTGTGGCCACCTCGTTTGCTGCTTGACGTCCACTCCAAGTCTTTTGGATTGCATTCGTTCCAAAGAGATCGCTCCCGAAGGTTTCATTCTATTTGGACTCCATTTGATATCCATTTCTTCGAAACACTGAAATAGGCAAAAAAATAGCAATTCGGCCTGGGCCTCCGGTTAGTAGGTTAGTCCCAAAAATGACATAAAGTGTAAAATAAAGCCCATAAACATCCAAAATGTGTAATATAATAGCATGGAGCAATCAAAAATTATAGATACGTTGGAGACGTATCAGTGGGTACTGCTCCCGTCGAGCATCCCCCAGGTGCTTCCTTGGCCCAATGGCTTTCTTCTGGTCCATAAAAAATCCTCAAGGAGTTTCGCAGTGTTTGGACTCCGTTTGATATTGATTTCCCGCTATGTAAAAAACAAGCAAAAAACAGCAACTGGCACTGGGCACTGGGTCAATAGGTTAGTCCCAAAAAATGATATAAAGTTACTATAAAATGATTGTAAAACATCCAAGAATGATAATATAATGGCATGAGTACTTCATAAATTATAGATATGTTATCAACATCCCCAAGCTTAATTCCTACTCGTCCTCGAGTAGGTAAATGTTAAAAGAAATAATTTATGAAGTGTGAATGCTAGCAAAGTGCATAATTTTGATCAATGACAATTCCACTCACTTTTCCTAGCATCATAACAACAACTATTTCTCATGAAACTTTTCATGTTATAGTAGCAACCAATCCACATGTTAAGGTTCAGACAATGAATTCTCTTGAAACTCAACAACCTATGTTCTCAGTCACCAAGCAATTGCAATTCAACTTATTCAACAGAGTCCCAGTAAGAGCTCCACATACTCAACCATCATATAGTAATCTATGATTACTAACACTCACCGCATACACATGAGAAAAATGTTTCAACTAGACACATAGAAAGATAGGGGCTTATAATTTCGCCTCCCAATGTATTCACCTCACTACAAAAAAAACACTTCCTTGATGATACGTGTTTGTCACAGCAGGTTGCGTTATTTGTCTTGCATGTACATCCATGATGATTTTATGACAGAATCAAGATAGTCATACCTGTGCTGTCGTAGAAGTGTTCCATGACATTACCAAAATTATCATCACGGAAGTGTCCACTTCCATGACGATAAATCGCGCGTCACAGAAGTGCTTTCGTCAAGGGTGACCGACACATGGCATCCACCGTAACGGAACGCCGTTAAGCTATCAGGTCGGGTTTTGGATCCGATAACCCGTTAACAGCTCGGACCAATGGAAAATTTCCACGTGTAAAATTCTGATTGGCCGAAGGGAACACCTGTCAGCTCGTCAGTGGGCCAGATGTCGCCCGTCCATTGGAGGAGACATGCCTATGATATGTCGACACATGGCTGGGCCCAATAGAGGCCCATATAGGTTAAAAAGGCCGGCCCAGTCAAAGGCCCGTAGTACTTAATCAGGTACTAGTGCGCCAGCCCAATAACGACGTACTTAATAAAGGCCCATTTACGGCCCGAAGCCAGATCTGGCCCGTTAATTGTTCGCCCAATATTTGGGCCCGTTTACAACCTGAAGCCAGATCTGGCCCGTTAATTGTTCGCCCAATATTTGGGCCCAACTATAGCCTAGTGACTTTCCGCCTATTAGAGGCTTGATGTAGACATGGGCCCATTTAAGCCCGGTGTGACTTTCGGCCTAGGAATGGCCCGTGCTGCCCATGGGCCATATATGGTCCGACTGGACATCGGGCCCACTAACGGCCCGTGCTAAAGGTGGCAACAGTTAAGCCCAACGTGACTTTGGGCCCGTTAAAGGCCTGTCGCGTAATTCGGCCCGTTGATGCCTATACTAAGCTTTCGGCCTCTTAAAGGCCCATGATATCAGTGGGCCAACTAAGGCCCGAGATATGTTTCGGCCTGGTAACGACCCGTGAGCTATCTGGGCCCAAAATGGCCTAGTCTACATTTCAGCCTGCTGAAGGCCCATCGATGACTAGTGAAAATTGAGGCCCAACATGCATTTTGGCCTGCTAAAGGCCCGTGGTTTCATCTCGGCCGTAACAGGCCAATACAATATTCTGCCTGTTAATGGCCCAACGCTACCTGGGCCAAACTAAGCGCTGGGTCGACAAAAGGCCCAACTAAAATATAGGCCGGTGTAAGTTTGGGCTTGGCGCAATGTGTGAAGGCCCCAATCATTCGGGCCCAAGAAAGACGCAGGCCGGCCCAATTGCGGCCTGCTAAAAACCAGGCCCGTTAGAGTCGAATGTTTCGGCTCGGTCGACTACATCTGATTTTTTTTTCAGATAGCGAACGATGGCAGTAACTAGTAGGAATTAAGAACAAACCTACTCTATACAATAAAGAAATTACGGCATATTAACTAAGAATAAACCTACACTATACAATAAAGGATTTAAAGTATATTACATCCACTAGGCATCAAAGTTCGCCACTAGTGATCATAAAGCGCAACGAAGAAGCAGATTACAAAAACTAGGCACCATTGCAGCGTAACAAAATAATACTGAACCGAGACCACTTCCAAGACAGTTCAAGAAAGGTTAGCCTTGCGGGGGAACTGCTGCACAAGCTGCTGAGCGAGGCTGTGAGACCGGCCTAGCATGTCGGTCATAGCTTCCAGGTGTAGTTGTTTAGCGATGAGGTTCTCATTGGTGTTCTCCACAATCTTTCTTAGAGATAGGACTTCAAGTCGAAGTTGAGTTGCAGAATGCCTTTCTGCTAGAACTTGGGACTGAAGAAGTTGAACTGATTCAGACAACGAATTCTGTGAGCTTGTCTGACTGCTAGTCTCAAGTAACTTGAACACTGCATCAAGACAAGACTTTGGGGTTGTCTCGCTATCTTCAAGATGTTTTGCCTTCTTTGCTGCAATATATGTCGGGTTTGTCTCACAGCCTTCAGCAGACTTGTGCATGCCATCAGACATATCACCCTGAAACAAAGCAGAGAGATGACAGGTTTTGCACGTGTATAAACAAAGATGATAACTGTGCTGTCAATTCCATCCAATTTCATATTAGAAAATAAAGAGTAAGTTCAAAATATCAATAGCATAATTTGGCATTGTTCATAATGTGGGGAGCTTCACCACACTACTGGATTACCATGTCAACATAACAAGCATAGATGAAGGGCAAAGAAAATCATTGTATCTATTTTGGATAATGTGCATGGCATGTTGTTCATATCATCAGCCACATCAGTAAGATAAAACAGGAGATGACAAGGTGAAAACGTGGGCTGCTTCACCACACACTGGATTATAGATCCACAAAAACAATCATACATATAGGGAGTATTAAGTAATGTGCATGGTATGAATAAGGTATTTGGTTTTACAAGTAAAACTTAGAACTTACGGTTCTTGCGAACATGCATTTTGGTAGAAACAACAAACTAAACAGCAGTAAATGGTAGGGAGTATGAGCAAATAAAACAACAATTGAGGATAAAGGCTTTAGAAGGACTGACTTACATTAACAGTTAACACCGGCTTTATAATGCCCTTCTCCATGTCAACGGAAGGATAACTCAAGAATTTCAGCACGAAATCTTCTTCATAAGCATTGCCTGTACTCTACATTTTGTAGAGAGTAATTATAGATATGATAATACTGGAAGGGATAGAGGATAATGAAGATAAGATGCAGATTGATGCTACATAATCAACTACCAATCCCTGTAAGTACAAGCATTACAGGACAAAATGTACTGACAAGAGCAATGGGCTACACTTCTGCACTGGCATTGTCTGTGTATTCTACTTGTTGGTAAGATTAAATATAGATCTGATCTTTTTTAGTAAATGGTGGGCGAGGGAGATAAGATGCAGAATGCTACCTATGAACCAATCCCTCTTCCCATAATACAAGAGTGTTTTGAACACTGGTGTACTGTACAAAACGTTCTTATATTATGGGACGAAGGGAGTAGCTGTTAATGTAAGTACAGTGATAGACCACGTTCAGTCCTTATAAGAGGACTGCAGAGCTAAACCTCTTCAAAAGCATTGGGTTGATCCTAAATTTATGTAAGAGTCCATACGGATCTTATAATGTCCACCAAATGGATGATTACGAGGCTAACATGTGCAGTGATGCTACATAATCAAACAACTATGAAAGTAAGTATGGTCATACAGGGCAAGAGGTACTCGCAAGAGCAATACAGTGTGCAGTATAGTTCCGAGATTCTGTGGTCCCTTGAGAACGAATGTTCTTCTGCTAACAGTTTTCATACAAGTGAGACATTAAGGAAAATGCAGAAATGTAGTTCAAATTGTGATGTGATATCATAGACAGTACCTTATGCTGCAGCCGGGACCAATGTGTAACAAGATTATTCCATTCACCATCGGATAAATGTAGCACCGGAGACTTTACAGAAATTTTGTTCAGAGGCTTGCCATCGAAGTGCGCTTGCCTCAGGTAGGAACGATACTTCATTAACAAGTGCTTGAAAAGCGCAACCAACCCTTGCTCATCTTCACAATCCAGTTTTCTCCTCGCCTATTTAAAAGAATGAAATCTTGTGTCTTGTGTCAGCAGAAACATATGCAGTAATGACCATGAATAACATTAGTACATTACTTACGCGTAAGTTGCGGAGGAAGACTGGAAATTGTTCTGTGTATTCGGTATAATCTTCCATGAAGGAAAGATGCGCACAAAGTTCCTGACACCAACATAAGCTTCTTCTTCTAAACTGGGAAGAAATGGAATAGGGGTCCTATTTGCTGCAATTGGGGATCTCTCTGGTTCGAAAAGGGATTTGGCAACTGGATTTTGTGTACTCTTTGCTGGAATGGGGGTTTTGCGTCGTAGAGCTGGTGCTATGTCAACTGGCATAATCATACTGTTTGCTGCAGTTGGGGTCTGCTGAGTTGGGGCATCGGAAATGACCAGTGTAGTAGGGCCAGAGTCTGCTAGAGTTGGGGTGTTTTGTGGGTCAGGTGATATTGTAACTACACCTAATGGGCTATTTGATTTATCAGGTGCCACTACCTTTTCCAAATACTTTGCTTGTGCTCCTCCATGATCAGCAATCGCCCTCTTCCTTTTGAACGTCTGATACACAAGAACAACATTTGAATGGATAAATATGGTATGATGATAGATGGAATATGTACTGAAAATGGATATGCAGGGCGTATTCACATACACGATGTGTAAACTAAGCTAATGGCAGTTCAACAAAGTAGAAGCAATGCAAAGCATCAGTTGCAAGATATGTGCGAGCAATGTAACCTTGGAAAGTTAGAGCAAGTACCTTGATGGGTGAATAAGATAGGGCATCTTCCTCTGACTCCTCCACTAGGGAGCTACATTGACTTAGGTCTCCCTCTAGCTCAGAATCACTGTTAGGGTCATATTCTGAGCATGAATCTGTAGGTGGAGAGCGTTTGCATTGCAGTGCATCCAGACTTGATTTCAGTCCCTTAATGCCAAGTTTGACAGCCATGGCATTGTTCTACTTTATTCTTTTCATGTGTGCAAGCTCATAATCATTATGATGCTGTTCAGAATCTGAGATTCATGAAAACATAAAAAGTAGTGAGATTATCTATGGAATGTATTGTGGATTCAACTCGAAGAGTGTCTCCCTATAAACCCCTGCATATGCAAAGTTCACCCCCAACCGTGCTGACCAGACCACACACAGAAATACAGACCCCTTATGTCTCTATAACAGGCAGGCACACATTTCAAAACTGAAGTAGGAACATTAGAATCATATGAAATTCATATTTGAACAAATAAACTAAGCACTTATGAATGGCATATTGTTTAGCTTCAAGGGTGGAGTGTTGGTAGTGCGACGCAAAGCAAGTAGGCAGATTATATTCCATGTAAAAGATCGAAACCTATGTAAAAGCTGGAAATGACACTTTCTTTCTATACAATGCAGTGTTCGTTGCCCACACATGATGGAAGAGATCACATAGAGAAATACTATTCACTCATGTCTACAGTTCCGGTATTTAGAAACAGGGTGGTCCACCCTAAAAGAATATTGACAACAAATATGACAAGGCAAGCATAGATGTAGTGAATCAATCATTTACTTGTGAGCTTACTAGGACAAGTATGTAGAATTGTAACTGCAGTAAGAGACCGTCCAAAATCTGAATGAAGAAGTTTGTCTAGCACTTATTGTTTGCAACTAATCGACATGAATAATTGGATATTATATCAAATGAGTAAGAAATACAAGTAAAATTGTCAACAAACCTGGCTTGAAGTAGTAATCTGGGTCAATGTCACTATGACCAACAATCCAAAATGACTAGTGTCTGTTCCGAGGGCCGGAATTTTGAAAACCCTGTGAACTTTAGAGGTACTAAAGATTACCGAAATACATCTGAACCATTAAGTGTAGGTAGCACTGAGCACACAACAAACCCTAATGACAGTCCTGCCTAATGAGTAATGAATCAATTAGAAAATGGGTGATGAGGAGTGGTTGCTGAGTGTTGAGGATGTATCTCAGGATAATTCGGGTTGGCTTGGTGGGTGCTGCATGCCTCAACCCTGAATGGACTAGGAAGGTAGGCACGGCGGCGCGCCCGGGCAGCGGTGACGCTGTTGGGCGAGCGGCTCCTGGCCTCCTGTTAGTCCGGCGTCTCCTCCTAGAGTCATGCCATCCGGGGACGGTAAGTCGCCGGCAAGGCAGACGGATGGGGGTGAGTAGAGATCGGAAGCGCGCAGCAGAACAGAGGGGAATCGGGGCCTGGGACGACCCAAAATCCCAGGATGGGCCGGCCCACCGTGGGCACCCTGTAAAGATACACACCCGAACGGCGAACATGCATTTTCGAAACTAATTTAGGCTCATTTAGCTGACCAATTAAACAACTCTATTTTAATAATATCAAATTCGTATTTGAACAACTAAGCTTGTTTAGCTTGATGGGTGGAGCAGTGTTATTATGACACGAAGCACATATTCTGATCGTATAGTGATCATAAAAGGAGGGAAACTCTAAGCATATTTTTTTAGCAAAAGAGGGTTTCCCCTCCAATTTCTATTAAAGAAACCACCATGGAACCAACATGATCAATTAAACCCTAAGCATGATCAATTAAACCGTATTATGGCTGTGTTATGGCAGATTTGAAGCTGCAAACCGGAGAAATGATATTTAGCATCCATTGTTTGCTTCGAACTAAGAACTAAATTCTAAGAGCTGAAAAGAAAGTAGAGTAACCAAGTTAAGATCTATTTTCTGGTTGAGATCAAAAAGTTGAGGAGATATGAAGTACCACCTCTCTTGCGGCGTCGTGTAGGCATCGGGGGTGCGATGGCTGTCGGTGGCATTGAAGCAGATCTGCGACGGTAGACGGGTGCACCGGGGGATAAGTCCCATTGCAGTGGAAGATAAGGTCGTGTGAGCGGCCCCGGCAAAGAGGACGACGACGCCGGTGAAGCGAGAGGACGCGATGCAAGGCTATTGGTCCGTCGCCGTGGGTGAGAAACGTCCATCTCTAGCAGTGGACGATGCAGTCTTGGTAGCCGCTCCGGCATGGTGGAGGACGGGCGATGGATGTGGTGGAGGATGGCGGCGATGGATGGGGTGGCGGACGGAGGTTGGTGTGGGGATGGGGTGTTCTAGTACGGACGGTGTATGAATGGGAAAATGGAGGGAGAGGTACGGGGAACCATGTTTTTGGGACACGCCTATCTGAAATATGGGAAAGTTACAAACTTAGCCCTCGTTTAAAATTTGGACCTCTCGTCGGTTGGGGATAGGACGGTAATCTCGCATCTCGCCAATATTTGCCCAAAGCGATTTTGGGCGAGGAGAGGGTGGTTGGCGCCCATGGTTGGAGCCCACGGTGTGTGAACGGGGCTGACAGGTAGGGCGGTTGTGTCACGTCTGAGTGAAGTTACAAACCTGCCCCTATTGAAAATATTTGCCTACATCGATCTCGGCTGAGTCGAGTTTGTTTTGCCGCCCACCGTGTATGAATGGGGAATGGAGGGAGAAACAGAGGTCTTTTGGACAAGCTTGAATCAAATGTGTTTTGCCGCCCATGTTTGACACCCACCGTGTCGGAATGGGCTCAGAGGCGGTCGTGTCACGTCTAATTGAAGTTACTAACCTACCCCTATTTAGAGCAGTGGAAATTGGACCGATGGATTGTCCTGTAATGCGTAGACATTAATTTCCATCTCCCAAACACTTGGCTTCGGGCAGCCAACGTGGGAGTGGACATTTTTCCACTTCTTTCAAATTTTGGGACAATAAGCATCCACGTTTACCCTGGCAACTAAATTCGAATCCATTTTGTATTCCTATATGAATCTTTATAAATCATTCTATGTGTTTTTATATATCTTCAAAAGGACGACAAAGATGTATTCCACTGTCATATATGAATATGGTTTACAAATGCCGATACTCAATTTTAGAAGCTAGAATCTAGTTTAAGGTGAATTTGAATATTTGGAACACTTCATGTCTAACTCAAATGTCACACGCAACATAATGTGTACTCCCATTTATATATGTACACAAGCAATGTATCAAGATTCAAATACCGAGTCAATCAACCAAGAATGTACATAACTAACAGACATATAAACATTTAGAGAGTATATGGATCAATAATATCAACTAACATACATAGGCCAGGCCGCTGTACTTGTTTTTGCTACAACAACATCCTTTTTTTAGCCAGCATCTTGGCCATTTCTGGTGCGTGCCAGTCATGGTCCATCTATACTTCTATTAGTGTTGAATGTACATTCAGCCCGATTGGCATATTTGTAGGTCTGCCACAGCAATCCAAATGAAATGTCTCCGAGTCTTATCAATTAATACAAACTTGTGCTCAAATAAAATTACAAACCAAAAAACAAAAAACAAAAAACAATTATTACATGATCTCTAAAACAAATGGTTTGATTGATTACATGAACAAACAACACAAAGGTTATTCAACGATGGAAAGAACATTTCACCTATTATTTACCAAGTGGGAATTTACTTTCCTTTTTTCCTTCAGGACCTTAACAATGTGGTCAGTCTCAGCTTGCTTCGTTTTGAAATCCACCAAATATTTAATGGTTGTCTTGAGTACTATTTGTGATTGTGCTGTTTGCTTCCTCAACATGTCAACTTCATCTCTAAGTGCAGAAGCAGAATCTGTTTCTACCACTATTTTAGCCTCTAGAGCATCAAAAGTTGGCAATTCATAATGCACGATTGGGCCGGTGCCACTGCCGTGGGATGATGCAACGTCCATGGGGACCTTGCTCTTTGATCTTGGGCTAACCTGTTTTGCCATTAAAGTTCTGATTGGATTCAGAAAAGTTGAAGTTAGCAAAACATCTCAACTGGGAGTTATAACAGCAAACCGGTTAAACAAACAAGGAATTAAAGAGTTTCAATTGGATGCTGAAAAGTAGTTATTAACATCATTGTAACCCGCTGTTGCAGCAGCAAAGCAGTTAAACAAACAAGTAGATATTTAAGTTAAGGCAAACAGGTAATTCTTAACAGTAAGTATCAAACACATGGATAGGCGCAGTCTACAATAGGATTAACAGGCTGTGGCATTATGTAATCAGTAGCAAACTAAATTAAGCCAAGCAACGTAATTGAACAATTTTGCAATAAGTGGCTAACTAAAATTCTGAGAAGCAGGTAACTGAACTTACACTAGTTCTTTGTACAGGCACACTGCAACTTCTTTTTCCCTTACAAGGTTCTACGAAGGAGTCCATGGCATCAATTGCTTGGATACGCAGTCCCAATACTTCTTTCTTCCCACACTGCATTGGTAAGTCGAATGGTTAATCTGGTAAGATGGTGTGTCCTTGATATGTTATATGAGGATGTGTAGTCAGACTAGTTGTAGCCACACACATCACACTGGCTTTTACTGTATATTTCATGCGATTAGTTTTGGCATATCGAGATCTAAGCAATCTACAATAGGATGAAAAGACTGGCATCCTTCACATTATTCGTGAACTTAGTTCATATAAACAAGCAATTCAACCATTTTGTGGGTAAATTAAAAGCGCCAATGGAATATTTTTCACTACCCAATCATACACGCAAAAAGGGGCGACACCACCATAGGGGCTGGTATGGGCGGCCGCCTTAGGTGGCTGGAAAGTGTGCACCTAGTTTGAGTCGTCCAGGTTGGCCCAGGCTAGTTTTGTTCGTCCCAACGCACGAGCAGGCAATTGAAAACATGAAGAAAAATGTTTCAATTTGGATGGGCCAATAACATAAGTGCAAGGCAGGCCCTATAGCAGGCTCGCGGTCCCAACGGGCGTCTCCCATATCAATCGACAACAGGAAAAATCCCAATTCATTCTCTCCAGCCTCCAGTCTGCTTTGCTCCTAACCTAGCCGCCGCTGGACAGTCTGACACAACACTTCCTCGCGCCCTCGTCAGAGGGCGATCACCGATCTTCAAGCAAACAGAAGGACAAGAAGATGAAGATCCAACCCTGGGTGTAGCCTGCATGGGAGGCAGCGCCGGCAGCACGGGCATGGCATCAAGCTTGCGCAAACGGACAGTCACAGCTTGAAAGAGTAGCATGCGCAACAAGCAGGTACATCACATCCCTGATTATATCTAAATCAACTCTTCAATTTCTGGCCAATAGTTAAACCTGACGGTGTTGTAAAACCGCTTGTATGTAGGGAATCTATGAGAAAATGAAACCAATTTCTACTTATTTTCTAACTCCCCCAATCAATACTGAACTGACTGAATCTGATGTATCTAATCAAGTTTCCGATGCAAACATACAAGCTCATGTTGTTCTTGAGCCTGAAGTGTCTAATGAACAGACTGCTAATGAAGGATTTGATGCAAACATTTTACATGCTCCTGGTGATGAACATATAGTGTCTAATGAGGGATCTAACGCAAGCATTTGCAAGCTCATTGAAGGATTTAGTGTCTAATGATGATCTGCTATGTTGAGAGAGAGAGAGAGAGAGAGAGAGAGAGAGATTTGCAGGCATTGATGACAAGCAAATTATAGTGCATTTTCATAGCTTGAGAAAACATCGAGGCCATCTACCAGAAAGTCCCCGTATCATGACAACATAGCATAAATACTTTTCTAATCTATTGTTTGAAACTATTGGCATACTAGTGCGGGATAGATATATTGATATGCAGTTTGCGCACTAGTTATAGGTGCAATTACACTTCGATATTTTCAGCCAGAGAACGAATAATTCAAGCAGGTACAGATCATGTTTGTAGTCCTTGTACACCATGTTGCATTTTGTGTTTTTGGTGCTTGCATCATTTAGTGTTTATAATCTGAACTACTTTGGATCATTAGCTCGTTTTCAAAGTGCATGTAGCTTCACATTTCTCAAGTTGTGTTGACTTTCAGAGTGCAAGTGCCTTCGTATTTTTTAAGTTAAATGTTCGCCCCTGGTAACTTGAATTCGTGGATCCGCCACTGCACACAAATCATACATGAATGCCAGTACGAATTAAATGAAATGCAGGGACTTACGCTAGCTCGTTGTATAGGCTCACTGCAGCTCTGCTTGCACTTGGGATGTTCCATGTACAAGTCCATGTTACCACTTGCTTGGATGTGCAGGACTTGTGCTCCTTGCATCCCCCTCTGCATTTTTGACACGGCGAATGGTTGATCAAATAAGAGGAATCGACCTTGATGTTGTACCGGAGGACAGATACTTACAAGGTTATACAGGTGTGCAGGATGTGTACCAGATCTTGTAGCGCCGTCATGCTTCACTAAAAATGGATTTGCTTGTTTCAGATGATATCTCTAGAAGAAATAAGAGTTAAAGTTAGAGTTGCATAGGCGTGTAAGATAAGAGAGCAGCGAAAGGATATCCAAACATCATCGGAACAGTGCACAAGGGAGTGATGTGTGGATACCTAGTTCGGGCCGATGTTTGGGCATGCTCGCCTAGCTAGAGTGCGGGTCACTTCAGAGCCGTTGAGGGTGATGCGCTGGCGTTGGCTGGCCATGCACGGATGCAGATCTTGAGTGGAAGCGCAGCGCTACGATGTGGTGGAAGAGACCGTTGGTGAAGCCCTAATGGCCTCGAGGGGTGGAGGTGCGACGATGTGCTCGGTGAAGTAGCCCCAGTGAGCTGGGAGACAATGTTGGTGAAGTGCACCTGATGCGGTGGAACTCGGTGTCTGTGAGGCATGTCAGTTGCGGTGGCCGACATTGTCAGTGGACCACCCGGTGCGGTGGATGAGGGCGTAGATGAGGTAGCTCCGGTGCGGTGGTGAAGCTTGACTGTCGTCTTCGTCGTCGTCGTCCGGCACAGAGGTGGGGAAAGAGATGAGACGAGGAGCGATTCGAACTTTGCTTGGGTTGGCGGCGAATTAGGCATTTGAGCAATCTGGGCGCGGAAGGGGATGGTGGAGAAGAGAGATTTTGCAGGGCTGGAATTGGGGCCGCCAGATATTTCAATCCGAAACATGGAAGCGCAAACTTATTTTGTTG
>NC_057813.1:138140409-138141984 GCF_018294505.1 Triticum aestivum
GGGAGGGAGTGGGGGAGGGAGGGACGAGGGAGGGGGGTGGGTGGCTGGGTGCTACGCGTCCGTCCGACACACGCGACCACCCCAACAGGACTATGCTTCGGTGCCTTAAGGCACCTGATGAAGCTATGTACCTAGGGTAGGATCATGGACCTATCCAAGATACCCTCCCCAAGGACATCTCTAGAAGAAATCACCTTTCAATCGACCCGGAAATGTTCCACTCGACGGACTCAAAGACACTCGACCATGAAGCCATCCACTCGACAGCCAGGAGACCTAAGGTCACTCGGCACGCCAATGGTCGGTCATTAAGTAGGTTTTATGGTCATCATAGCACTTTATTTGTAGCGTTACCAGTAACGCCCGATCTTAATGTATCTTAAACCCTGCATAACTGAGGGCCGGAGGGGTCTGGCGGACTCTATATAAGCCACCCCCTCCTCAATGTAAAGGGTTCGCACCCGTGTAACTCATACACACATAATACAATCAACCGCCTCCGGGCTCCAAGACGTAGGGCTGTTACTTCCTCTGAGAAGGGCCTGAACTCGTAAACCCCTTGCGTATACAACTACTCCATAGGTAGGATCTTGCCTCTCCATTCCTACCCCCCTACACTACTGTCAGACTTAGAACCACGACAGTTGGCGCCCCTGTAACTAATACACACATAATATAGTCGACCGCCACCGGGCTCCGAGACATAGGGCTGTTACTTCCTTCGAGAAGGGCCTGAACTCGTAAATCCCTTGCGTATACAACTACCCCATAGCTAGGATCTTGCCTCTCCATTCCTACCCCCAACACCACTGTCAGACTTAGAACCACGACAACACCTGCCTTTGTGTCCATGACATGTGGGCCCAACAGGCGGCCGGCCCACATGTCAGTGACCCAAAGGCAGGTGCCTTTAAGGCACCAAAGCAGCGTCCACCCTGACACGACCCTGGTCTGCCTGGTGCGCCTACATTTGAGAATGCAAATGAATCTTCTTTCATTTGCAAACGAATCTGTATGTATTACCATGCCCGTGTTTTCCTTACAATAATTAATCATTCGAAACGAGATACTCCCTCCTTTCACTTTTGTAAGTCGTTTCAGACAACTTAAAATGAACTATTTTGCACATTGTCTGAAATGTCTTCAAGGTCTTATAAAAGTGAACAGAGGGAGTACTATAAATTAATTAATGAGGAGTTATTTCAAAAAAATCGAAACGGTATCCATGCTAACATGGATTACAGTGTGTGTCACATAATTAGTTATTTGAATTAGAGTGTGTGTCACGTAGCGATCTCCAATTCTAATGTGGATTTCGCATTTCACTGTATCCACGCTACTTTTTAATACAAATTCATATGTATATGATGAACACCATGGTAGTGAGAAAACTTTTGGATGGATTCAAACATATGACCTACAAAAAAGCGCAACAAATTGAGTCAATGTCAACTTTTCAAAACTTAGTATGGCACGAATTCGAAATAATTACCCGTATGCATGGTCCTCGGTTCAAATCTTACAATGTATACAGAATTGAAACATCAATATTAAGTCTCGTACTATGTACATTCA